>NC_058021.1:31385577-31679455 GCF_019176455.1 Solea senegalensis | reverse complement strand
CTGAATCCACGTACATATAGGTCGTATGCAGGAATTACGACCTATATTTACGTTTTCATGCGCCCCTAGCGGTTATATATATATATATATAACCGCTCAGTAGCGAGAGCGCTGCGCCGGAGCGCGGTCGACTATGGTTCGGTCCCTTACTATATCACCTTTTTAATATTTTGTTTTTCATTTTTACTACCTAACCCTGTCTTTTTTGCCCTAACCCTACCCTCAGTAACATCTGTGCATATTCGAGTTAGAAAATACTACCTTTACGTCGCATTCAGGGGTTTGAAAAAAACGACCTATACGGAGAATATCTAAACTACGTATGATCTCACTCTCTCATGTGGTCATGCTTGATTAAATAGATTCACAAAATGGACTGGAACTACTACGGTGGCCCTGAAGTGCAAATCACCAACACACAAATAGGAAAACACAACATTAACAAAAAAACACCAATATTAACTGAGACACAACGTTAACTAAAACACACCAACATTAACTGAAACACAACATTAACTGAAACACAACATTAACTAAAACACATTAACTGAAACACAACATTAGCTGAAACATCTACTATCTCCCAGTTTAAAAAGACTTGTGCTGTTTCCATCCCTCTGTGAATAAATATACACATAGAGAATTACACCAGCTGAAAAACTAGGTTAATTGTCTGTTTCCTATACCACCATTCTAATTACACACAGCAGTGAACCATGAACATCCTCAGGCTATAAGTAAACATATAATGTAATTATTGCGCATCACACACACACACATACACACACACACACTGTGTATATGTGGACTGTATGTTTTCTCTCAAAATCACAGACGCTTCCTGACACCACCTGAAGTCGCAGCGCTCCAAATCTCCGTCACGGGCCCGAGCTCATGGTCTCACAGATTCCCTTTGACTTTCCTCTTCACCTCTTCCTCTTCTCCCCCAGGAGCAGCCTGGCCTCGGGCCGCCTGTTCATCTGCCCGTCTTGTAATTACTCTGAGTGTGCATGAAGGTTAGCTCTATAAACCCATGCATGACAGGATGTAAGTAAGACAAAGAGACCGTCACGGAATTGAAATGAAAATGACAACACCGTCTCCATTGGTTACAAGTTTACCAAATCACAGTTTCTCTGCCGTGAATGTTGACAGTTGTTTTCTGTAAAAGTAAATCCACCCGAGATAATAAATGTTTTCAATTTCCAGTGTCTGCTCACAGGAGTTCTGTGTGTATAAATATGTACTATAATAACACATTAGTATACAAACGACTGAAACTGGGGCAAAAAAGGCAAAATAATAATAATAATTTTGCTCAGTGGGCAAACTACACGCTTTCATGAAGGTATAATATAATGTGATTTTATTTTAATGTGATCTAAAAAAAAAACCCAAAACAAAACAAAACAGTAAAACCCCTCATTGGCCACTATTTATGCAGTAAAAAACACTATTTTAGTCAATTGTTCTCGCTTGGATTTGTAGGCCGAGGTAAAAATAATAAACAAATGAAATGAAGCGACCGAGTGCTGAGATGAAATGACTGGTTTCTATGAGCCAACGTGTGGGAGGTAAGTCGATGATAAAGTAAGCCTGTCTGAGAGAAATGTTTCCAGGTGTGTTTGAGCCGGACATGTACTGTACTGTAATAAGAGCGATGATGGATTCTTGTGGATGTAGAACTGAACCGCTTCGCTTGTGCTTAATCGTCTGTGGGCGGCGTCTTTGTCTCTCGGGTCAAGAATAACTAAATGTTTCAAACCCTGACTTTGATTATTTGTGACACAATCCACAGATTTTCTTTCATTCGTTCCTGCAAAACTCTACTCTATGTTGGTTTGACGTTTGCTCGACGACAGATGGCTCAGAAAGCTGCTCGGCTTGTAACAGGTACGGAAAAATTAGAGCGCATTACTGCAATTTTAGCACCACTTTATTTGATTTTAACATTATTGTTTATTATGTCTTATGGTCAGCATCTGTCCAGCCTGCTCCAGGAGAAGGGTCTAGCTGCAGACCCGCAGACCACTCAACGAAACGCCCCTTTACTCAACGAAACGCCCCTTCACATTACACGACACTGATTGGCTCTCAAGAGACTGCGTCTGAAACGTGATGAAGTTTACGTTGACCGAGTATGAAGAGAGAAAGTAACACGGGAAAAACACGGGAAAATGACGGAGGAAAAGGTAATAATGGATAAAAAACACATTTTGATATTGAACACTGGATGAATAGTCATTATTTGTATCCATTAAATCAATTAAGTGCAGTTTATTAACCAGTAATGTCTGCATGCTGTAACGATAGCGATTGTAACAGCAAGCAAGATGCAGCGATTTTCTCCCTTTTTTTTCTTTTTTTCCTTTTTTTCTTTTATTTATATGTACAGGTTATAACATTGACAATATAACATTGTCTCATTTTCAACCAAGAAACGTATAAGATAAACTATATGATCTCTATATATTAGTATTTATCTGTTTTTTAATCTTTAAATGACTCTGACAAGTTGCACACAGCTTTGCTCATTTGAAAACGTGTGACCTCAGTTCTACAATTGTTAAGATAAAAGATTTGATGATGAATAATATTTTTCATGTTTAGAAATGAGAAGTTCTGTTGAATCACAGTCAACAGTGTCATTTGATTTGATTTATTTCAGTTAGCCTGCATATATTTTAGGACAGGGAAAGTCTTAAAGGCAAATGCAGTCCAGTGTATTACTACTTGATTCTGGATTAAAAATGTTTCCATGTTAAAAATACAAAATACAATTTTAATTTACATTTTCTCTTATAGAGCAACTCTACGTTCAGTGAAGGAGCAGACCCTGAGCTGAGGAGATGCGACTCGGACACTTATCAGTGTCTGATCTGCACAAAAAAGGGGAGCTATGCAAAGCTTGTGTCTCATCTGCAGGGACACCAAAGGTCAATGGTGGAGTACGGTGGTAAGTCCTAAATTATCAAATATTTTTTCATTTCAACGCTGAAAGGCTTTAATTTCCCCATGAGCCTTATGTATTATTAAATGTGATGTTATTTCTGTTTGTCCTGACCATGGATAACTGTGACCATCAAACTATTCAACTCATCCATTTGAGTATCAGAAACTCAAAATAAGTAAAGTAAAGTAAACCATTTCATCTATGTGTACTGTACTTCATGTGTGTAGAATCTTAAGTCAATGTGTATTTTATTTTCACTCTTGTTGAGAATTTAGATATTGAGAAAAAGTTTCAAGATTCCTGCATTTTTATAGATGCCCCTGATAATAATGATTGTTCTCAGAAGTAATGTAACAATTTGCCTCTCAGACAGGCTTATCTGTATATCCATTTAGGGCAGTGATGTTACTGTGGCCAAACAAGTTGCCAGCCAGGATGACACCTCTTATCAGAGGAAGTGCAAATAATCAGGGAAAGAAAATGTCTTATTCAAAGTTCTTAATCACATGTATTCAGTGTTGCATATTATGTGTAATTTAATTTTAGGAAAGGGCCCAACAAGCCCAACAGAAGCGACGCGAGGCATGTTGTCTGTTAACCAGTGTAATCACAGATGATCAGGGCATGCTGCAACACCTTAAAGTGAGTGACAATGGCATTTAGTGTGGTGTTTGTGTATTTGTATATGATGAATACCAAACTAAAATCCTAAACAATTTTTATAGAACATCATCACAGGCAACACGGTGTCTCCTTGGGCCAAGAAACAGGACAGGGTCATCCTTCTTTTTGAAGATGATGAACAAGTGGACAAAGTCATGCACTTCTTGTCTGAAGTACTCGAACGTACTGAGACAGACAAGAAGTCTGCAGATCCAGTGGCATTCGTAATGGATGTACTTTTGCCAGTGAGATCTCAGACACTGACACTGATTTGTAGACTACATGTGTTATATGACTGCATATGTCTGTCTCCTTTTAACACATGGTCACTGTCTAACACAATCTTAAATCTTAATCTTCATGCCACAGGCAACAGTACACGCCCTCGGAGCTGTTCACTCCATCTCCCTGGACAAAGCCAAGGAGATGTACATGCGTGGCACAGAGTTTGACTCAAGGTAAGCCGGATAGTTTAGGAAACTGTTAATCCAATTTTCAGTTTATATCTTATTATGTATTTGAGTGTCTTTAACGACTTCATTATTTTGCAATATCATTTTGTCTTGTCAGCGAGATAACCCAGCTTGGGGAACAGCTTCAGAGCCTTCAGAGGAGTGTGAGGAATTCCTCAGGCGCCTGTAATCCCTGGGTAGTGAATGTGTCTGCTGGATAGTCTGTTGTGTATAAAATAAAGAAAATATATCATTCATCACTTGTATTCATTACATGGATTTGAAAGTTATACAACTTTCTGTGCAGAATCAAGGGTTTCAGTGCATTTGTTTTACTTTCATCAAAAGACCTACTGATGTCCAACTGGCTGGGTTTGATTCAGATACCAATGTTTCACATATCTTCCTGGAAATAGGTAAAATCTCCTTAATGACATACTCAGCAGATCTTGTCTACTTAACTTCTGTCTACCACCACCTGGACCACACCAGCACAGAATTTAAGGAGGGTTTCTTTCAGGTTAAAAACCTGATCAAGTAGGCTTTTATTAGTTCTAATTGTTGTTCTGTCCAGTTAAACAACATGTTAAACTACAGACTAATAAGACATTCAATAAATGTAGGCCTATATTCCGAGGCTACGCTCATCGTCACCATTATTATTATTTTGTAAATTAAAAAGTCGATATCAGTAACTGTATAAACTTGTAACCTGATACAGTTGTTGTGTATCTGCTGCTGGTCTCCCTCTCTCTCTTCTGTCTCTCCCTCATCTCCCTCTTGTCCTTTCTCTCCCCCCATTTTCTGTCCCCCACCTCTCCACTATCCCCCATTTTTCCTTTCACCCCAACCGGTCGAGGCAGATGACCGCACATCTCTGAGCCTGGTTCTGTCAGAGATTTCTTCCTGTTAAGAGGGAGTTTTTTCTCTCCACTGATGCCTAGTGCTTGCTCATTGTGTGAACTGTTGGGGTTCTCTGCTGTCTTTGATGTTGTCTATGTACAGTGCCTTGAGATAATGTATGTTATGATTTGGCGCTATACAAATAAAATTGAATTGAATTGAATATTAAACACACCTTTTTGTAACATACAGGTTGCCATGATGTTGGAAGTTTGCAAAAACAAATGAAATTATTCAAAGTGTGTGTTCAAAGTGGAATTTGTGATATTATATTGTATAAACGTGATATTATATTGTATAAACGTGATATATTGTATAAACGTGATATTATATTGTATAAACGTGATATTATATTGTATAAACGTGATATTATATTGTATAAACGTGATATTATATTGTATAAACGTGATAATTATATTGTATAAACGTGATAATTATATCACATAAACGTGATATTATATTGTATAAACGTGATAATTATATCACATAAACGTGATACTATATTGTATAAACGTGATAATTATATCACATAAACGTGATACTATATTGAATAAACGTGATAATTATATCACAAAAACGTGATACTATATTGTGTAAACGTGATGTTCAAAGAACTTTTCCAATCGGCATTTATATATTTTAGCAGTTTGGCTATAACATTTCATACTTTACAAAGTGACATTAATTATTCACAAATTTCACAGAAAGTACATTTCTGTGTTCATAAAAGTCAACACGAGTATTTATTCTTCTCTTTTCCTGTCGCACACCGGGATAAAAGTCTCTTGTCAACAAGTGTCTATGAGATACGCGTGTGTAAATAAAGTTTCAATAAAAGAAGACGTTATCACGTTAGTAAACGTCATCACGTTAGTAAACGTCATCACGTTTCAGACGCAGTCTCTTGAGAGCCAATCAGAGTGTCGTGTAGTTTGAAGGGGCGTTGAGTCGTTGAGTAAAGGGGCGTTTCGTTGAGTGAAGGGGCGTTTCGTTGAGTAAAGGGGCGTTTCGTTGCGGGTCTGCAGCTGGACCTACTTGTGCTCCAGCCGTACGCTGCCTCACGCTCTCTGTTAGTCGCCCCTGAGACAAAGAGGAAGCCTGGAGGTGGCCATGCTTTCTGCTCGGAAAATGTAGAATGAGCTGTGTTTGCACATCAGGCAGGTCGACTCACTTCCTGTTTTTAAGTCCTCTCTTAAAAGTCATTTTCACACCCAATAGTCTGCCAGACTCGGTACAATTGGGGACTCGATTCATTTGAGGGGTTTGCAACATTCAGCCGGTCACCCTTTTGCACTTTAGCGAAACAAACCGAACCTTTCGGATAACATGTTCCCCTCCACGCAAGAATTACTGAAGGAGAAGACAAGAGAAAACAAGAAAACTGGCTCATCTGTAGGTTAATGAGGGACAACTTCTGTTTCTGTTAAACTTGGAGTGGATTAGAAAACCGCACAGAATTTCTGACACAAAAACAAGACACCTGACTCGAGAGGTAATATATGTACAATAGGAATGGAAGAAGGAGCCGAGTGTTAAAACTGAAGGTGGAAACAGCCTAAATCCAATCACACCAAGTCCAATAAACCTCCTCTTAAGGGAGTGGATCAATAGGTCACTCAGTGATCTTGTCCAAGTGACGCTTGAATGAACCGACCTCTTTTCACTGCTGCGTGAGACAGAGACCCCCGAGCACTGCACATTAGGAGAACTACACAGATGAGCAAAACTTTTTTCAGTGTGGATGATTAAACGGGATCATTTCCTCACAGGAAGTTATTACACGATACCATGACGACAGGTCAGCTGGATAGATTTTTGAGTTTTGTCCGATTCATTGAAAAAAACATCTTAAAACACTGGCTAAATTAACAGAGTGGGACCGCTTGTCATGTTGGCTCCACAGCCATGGTTGCTACTGCTGGAAATAGCTCAAATAATGAGCTGAGACCAATAAATAAGCTCCGATATTAAAGACACTTAATACTGCTTTTTGACTACACGGTCCCAGCACGACTCGATGTGCCTCGGCCCGGCTTTTCCATTAGCGATAGTAGCTGGTACTTTTATTAGTACCTGCTCTGGTGAGGCTCCAAGCGAGCTGAGCCGATACTGTACGTGACGTCGTCAGCAGACTGTCGGCCACTGATTGGTCAGAGAGTGTCGTCACTGGAAGAGTCATGAGCGCGACGTCCGACGCAAGAATCAAAGCAAACAATGTCGAACTCTAGATTCAGACTTAAAACCCTGAAACTTAGCGTTCATCTCCGACATTTAGCAAAGGAAATGTCTAAATTCTCAATTTAACAGAGGAGTCTGGTGTATTTAGTGACAGCACTGCTGGAAGCCTGCGATCGTGAATCCTAACCTGTTCAGCCGTATTTCAGTTCAGTGTCAGACGTACTGTAGAAGGAAGTACTGAACTAATATTTCTAATTAACTGATTCAAGTCACTCGCTTCTGTGTTTGTGTCGCGTATAAAACAAAATCTTTGGTGACTCCGCCCACATTGAGGAGGAGCTATATTGTAATGGAAAACCAACCGAACCGTGCTGTGCCGAGGCGAGGTGTGACCATGTAGTGGAAAAGCGGCGTTAGTACGACTGTGTCATGAACAACATTTACGTGAGAAATGCCAAGACTGCTCCCGTCTCTCTTACATACATTTAAATGTCAGCTTTGATAATGCCAACATCACATTATTCAACACCTTTTTTTTCCTCAAACAATTGAAGAGTCATACTTCAAAATGCCAGAAAAAGGGATTCATCCTCTGCATATTAAAATAATACACTTCAGTGGGAACACGCACACACTTTATAAATGACAACAAATGCTGCAACTGGAAAAAAGAGTCGGCGTTTGAAAAAGAATATCGATATTAAGTGGCTGACAATAATCCAGGGTACAGTTCCTGCAATTATGATGAAAGGCAGCTTGTGTTTTTAGAGAATATTCTCAAAGTGTTGACTCAGCAGTGCTCGCTCTCAAAAAGCAACCATTTAATTAGTGAGACGCAGGAGGAGGGAGGAGGGGGGCGGCGAGGGTGGGAGGGGGGATTCTCTGGCAAATCATAAGCCACGTCTCATCAGAGTGAGTAAATGAATCCCTGCTCGCTGTTACACAGACATTTTAATACTAAAGGCTGCGTGTGAGGCATCAGGATGAAGACAAGGGGGAGGAAACAGTTTCCAGTCGAGTATCTCCAACACTGAGTGGCGTTTCAGCAACACAGACTGTTTCATTAGATATAGATTAGGATTGGGAGACCTATTAATTGGTTGGCCGATCAATTTTAGCAATTTTTCAAATAATCTGCATTGGCGTTTTTGTACCAGGAGACTTGAAAAATGCAGCTAAAATGTTTATTTTTCATGACGAAATGTTCTCCAACAATTTTATTTAGTTGAGCTTATTTTTCATTTAAATATAATCAGTACCGGAGCTATCGTCTGCCCTGATTTTTCTGAAGGTTGGCACTGCATAATAAAAACCACTATTGGTCGATGTATAGCTCTGACACATTTACTGTCGGATGACTCATATCTTTAAAGGACGTGTTACTAAAAGCTGCAAGGCTGAGTTTGTATCTTTAAAAAAATGATTGTACAACATGGTAAAGATGAGCTTTTTCGTAATGCTATGCTGCTCACATGGTCTCAATCAATTGATATTGTCTGTGTTGGTATAATTGAACATAGATTCTGATTCATGTTAGAACCAGTTTAATCCTATTATTGGCCATTATGTTGAATTGGCTACATCTGTGCTACACAGTCACAAATTACAGAACTAAACAGATTTGCCATATGTACACTACGTGACTCCATAAATCATTTTTCTACTTTGTTTAATTGGATGATAAAAAGTAAATAATTTAAGACTTAAAAATGTTGCTCTTGTTGTGTGGAAGTGATGTTTTTTGACTGTTGGACGGAGCTCTTCTTCTGTAAAGATTACATCTGCTGTAGCGCATCTCTGCATCTGATCACAAAGAGAATTAGAACAATTCCTTCCCCGCTCCCTCCTCGATTCTTCTTCTCCTGACTTGTTTCTTCACAGCCGAGTGCACGCTGATGGATTTTCTTTGAGGCCTCAAAGATTTTTCAGGCGCAGCACCAGGAGTGGAGCCCGGCTGCATCATTTACTCATGACGAGAGCGGCGTAGTTACCCAGGATAGCTGTGATTTATCCTCCTCTCAGTATCTCTGCCTCCACTACCTTTCCCCACCATTCAGTCACATTCCCCTTGAAATCCATACTGGACGATTCATCTTCACATTACACCATGGTCTGAACATGGTTACAAAGAGCTGATGACGCAAGCTTGATGTTCTGAAAATTGAGGTCTAAACGCTAATGTTATTCCGCACCATGCGTTTCCCTCTTGAACTTCTATGAAAAATAGGCCCCCAAATGTCATGGTGTAATTTGAACACTGTTGGTGAGAATAATAGTCTTACATGGTACTCTAACAAGTGACTTTGTGACGCAAGATGAAACTGGAACAAAAGATGTTTCTGATATAGCAGCATCTTGACAGAGTGGAGCGTAATTTCAATAGAAACAAATTCAAACCACTGTCAAAATGAGTTTATCCAAGATCAATGTTACACTTGTAAGGCAAGACTGGCTGCAAACAGGTTGGTGTCGGAGTGAAAACACAGAAAAAAAACCCACATATCTGTCTGTCTTCTGCCACTTTGTCCTTCACATGAGGGTCGCGAAGTGCCAGTCTCAGCTGACATAGGGTGATAGGCGGGGTCAGATCACCGCTCTATCACAGGGCCACACATAAAGACCATCCACTCTCACACTCACATCTATGATTTTTGACCTAATCCCCAAATCAAAAGGAAACCGGAGAACCAACTACAATATCAGGGCTATTCAATTACAGACTCAGACGGGCCACATTTTCACACCAAATTTTAAAACCAGCACAAATGTATGAAAAAATGCAAACAATTGCATAAAAATAATAAAAGAACTGTACATGAACAGAATCTGAGGTGGTAGCTGTCATGTTTTTCACTTTGAAATAAAAATATGTTGCTCATTCTGTCCTTTGCACACCTCAAAGTGCATAAAAACAAAGAAATGTGCACTGTAGTATCTGTCAGTTGTTTCTCTTCAAAATTTAACATTAATAAGTTTGTCATATTAAAACCCGATGCAAAATAAAGTGCATCAAATAAAAAAAGGTGCACCATATTAGCAACGGCATTAGTTTCTCTGAATTAAGATACATATCGAAGTCACAGATGACCCATGAAGGGTCAAAGCTACTATACAATAATGCTGCATTGTTTCTGTTCACAAAGACCCAACAATGAGAACAACAAAAGCCATGAAAAGTCACGGACTGCAGCTTTAATCAGCTTCCATTGTCATATCAAGGAGACTAATTTTTTAATTGTGCTAAAAGTGAAGTGAGAACAGAGGCTGGGAGACAGGTGGGAGAGGAAAAACAAACACACAGAGCACACACACACACACACACAGTTTTCTCTCGTCTGCTTCACAGGTTAAAAAAAAATAAAAAAATCTCCAACGTCAGACACGAGTCTCTGTCCACGGTGCTGAAACCAGCCTCACTACGACTTCCTACATCTGTTTAACATGCAGTTAGAGTTCATGTTGGTTCTCCAGCTGAAGCTCAAAACTGACACGTCAGCATGTTTGTGTGTGTGTGTGTGTGTGTGTGAACCAGAGCAGGAAAATGCATATGGTGCTCTTTTTTTTTTTCCAATCAAAGCCTTGTTAAGTAAACTACCTGTGTGTGTATTTCTAGCCTCTTATCATGATGTATCAGCAACTACAGCACCAGGAACACTGTTTTTTTGTTTTCTTTTTTTTAAAAATGTTCCCAGAATAAACTCTGTATTCGGTAAAAGTGCTTTCTCCCTCTGCGTGACATGGACATGGAATGAGCTGCAAAACATCATTTCACTACAGACACTCACTTAATTACTCACATTGTAGTGGCAAACGTAAACTTCATTCCAAAGCCGCCCTCAGTCGTTAGCTGCAGGCAGGTTCCTACGGGCTTGACTCGTATGTTACCGTTTCAACGCCTCAGTCACCGAGGTGAGGAAGAGTCACGTAAAGGCTTTTGCACATTTATTTCCACTTGCCATAACATCCAGGTTATTGTGAACAATGATCTCTAGATTAAACAGTAACACAACGCTCAGAAATATAACACTTTATACACCAAACCTATAACAGCTTCTCATGGACAAGTCCACTGAGACTAACATACATATATCTACCTATGCCTCCATCTATCAGAGCTGCCAAAAGGTATCAAGGGTCCACTGTCCTCCGCCACGTTCATTTACTCACACTACTTAAACTGTTCACAAATAACAAGTGATCCTGCACTAGTCATTTAAACTAAATGAAGTCAATAATGGCTCCTACACACATGTTTTTATAAGCAGACCTGGGGTTCAATATAAAACAGCCATAACTGAATGATAAGACACAAACTAGGCTCTTTTCAAGGTTCCCTCACTAGATCCCAAGGGCGCCAGGCTTCTGGATCAGATACACTATCTCAAGTCTTACTAGCAGACCTATGCATGTATCAGACCTGGCGCGCTGCTCGCCACAATCTTCGACGACGATGCCTCACTGTTCAGATGTCAGACGTTGTCTCAGTTCTCCTCAGATCTGAGCTGTCGACAATAAAATCTTTTGACTTAACCTCACTGACTCCAGAGGTTCCATCATTGATCGTCTCACCTGATAATTGAAAAAAATCTCTGTAACAATGTTGGTATGGCCTGTATGATCCTGCACTTTACTTTTATTATCTTTGTCTTTTAGCCCATGACCAAGTGTAAAGGGAACTTGGCTTGTGAGTGGAGGGGCTGCCGGTTCGAGTCCCTACCAAGGGCGGGGGCGCTGCTCAGTGGATGCTCCTACCTCTATAAAGGATAAATGATAATAAACACTGCTTTGAGCACAGTGCACGTCACTCCCACCGCATCCCCGCTCCTTTCTTGTGGTGGCGTTTATGTCTCTTGTTTAACGGAGATTGACAGACTCACAGATCTGCTGCTGCAGCACCAGCAAAGCCAGTGGGATTTCATGTTCCCCGTCTCTGCTGTGATTATACCTCACACCCGTGTGCTCCTGCTTTCAGCAGTAAATCCAAACGGCAGACAAACCCCGGGTCACTGAGAAGCCACGACGGCATGAACACACACACACACACACACACACACACGCCATGACTGACAAACAGGACAGAGGCAGGTGGTGATAGAGGCTGTGTCCTCTGGAGTTGAATGCAGAGTCAAGTCAAACACTCTGTGTGCAGCATGGATTGCAACCGGCTTCTCCAACTCCGGCAAACATGAGTACAGAGTCAGGCCGGGGCAGCGTGTTTTACAAATGACAGACAGATTAACTGAAGGTGGGAACATCAGGGAGAACTGTGGGAAAGCACGGAGCCCCTAAAGGGACAAATTAGATTGGTTTTTTTTGCGTTACATCGTCCTCGAAGTAAGTTTTACGTTACCATTTTGTGTTCCTTCACAATAGATTCTGCGATCCTTCATAATAAGTTTTACATTACCATTTTGTGTTAACTCGCAATAAGTTTTATGTTACTATTTTGCATACTAAGTTTTATGTTACCTCGCAATAACTTTTGCATTACCTCACAATGTTTTACGTTACCATTATAAGTTACGTCACAATACGTTTTACGTTACCATTATACGTTACCTCACCATACGTTTTACTTTACCATTATACGTTACCTCACCATACGTTTTACTTTACCATTATACGTTACCTCACCATACGTTTTACGTTACCATTATACGTTACGTCGCAATAACTTTTACGTTACCATTATGTGTTACCTCACAACACGTTTTACGTTACGTTGCAATAACTTTTACGTTACCATTATACGTTACCTCGCCATAACTTTTACGTTAACATTTTGAGTTACCAATGTTTTATATATGTATTATTTTCGGTCTAACAGGGACACAAATATTGGTCTCAGTCACCATAAGGTCAGCTGGTAGCGCAAAAAAAAAATCTTGCTATGTCCCTTTAGGGGCTCCATAGAGAAGTCCAAACAGGTAACTGAAATAATGTCTAAATATTAGCCACTTACAATGTGTACAGCTTTATTAACATTTAAGTGTCGATTTTCTTCCTACTTGTGAAAATTAAAGGTTTTTTGACTGATTTTTGTTGTTGCTCTTGTTTTGTTTACATTTTTTTTGGAAATGACATCAGCAGCTGGTGTTATAATTTGAGTAGTGTCATTTGTTTTTTTAATTAAGTGCAGTGGGATGGTTTCAGGAAGTGCGTAAAAATGAAAGTGTCATCCATGCACACACACACACAAGGATATGAGGAATAAAGAGCACAGAATATAAAGCCTGTGTGACTCCAGCTCACAGTATTGCAGATGTGCAGATGTCACCGTGGAGCACGAATAAATAAATAAATGATTTTGGTTTTTTTTGTCTGCAGCAGAGCCAAAATGTGCTCCTTTAAACTTGGCTTGAGTTCTTAAATGGAAATGACTGATCCATCTCCGGACACTCACCTCAAACAAGGGTCCAATTTTGTTCTTCTCCAGGTAAGACTGGATCCTCGACTGCTGTGGAGACGCCATGGAGAGAGAGGGAAGGAGAGAGTTGTGCCTCGGCAGCAGCTTCTTCAGCGGGATGAAATCATGGGGTGAGCCGGTGTCATTCGTCCTTCAGAGGGAGCGTCTCTCCGCGTGGGAAAAAAACGCACAGAAAAACGTGCACAAATGCCGCCTCAATGCGTCAATAAGCGCGGAGCAGCTGGCGGCTCATGGTGGTGGAGACTCAGCCCGGGACAGTCTCCAGTCTGTGGACTCATACACTGAGTCTGTGTGTGTGAGAAAGAGAGAGTGAGTGTGGCGGCGGCAGCAGCAGCAGCAGTTTCCCCCGTGGTCGTGGATGAAGCAGGCAGATTACAAATCTTCCGCTCACTGGCTGCCAGTGGAAAGTGTGCCACTCCCATTTATCTCAGCTCAGCTCAGCTCAGCCCAGCCTGCTCCTCTCTGCTCTGTCCTCGTATCTGTGACTGTATCTCTGTGTATCCACCTGCTTATAGAGAGAATATAATAATAATAATAATAATAATAATAATAATAATAATCTGACGTGAATACAAATCTGATTCATTACCACACGTGTGCTGGTCATTTCATTTACGCAGCTGCTGCGCGTTCTGCTAATTAGAGAGGAAACATGACGAAAACTAAGCTACAGTGACTTTCTTCCAGTGGAATTAAAACTAAACATGTCGGAAAATATGAAATTTAGTCTGCAAACTGTATTATAAACAAAGCCACTGGGGTGAACTGGTGATAATAACTGCACTCATTTAGGTGGAATATGTTTCTAATTATGTTATTTCAGAGGGCTTTTATTTTGAAATGTCACTTGTACAACATTAGGACAGAATGAGTAAATATTTTTTATTTCAAAGTGAAACAACATGACTGCTACTATGTCAGATTCTGTTGATTTTGATCTACAGTTATTACATTATTTAAAATCACACTCCATTCACTTATAAACATACATAAAAACAAATTGTTACCTTATTAGAAAAAGTCCATCACGTATGACCGTTTGTAAAAGGTCTCAAACTATGCAGCCAATATTCATTCATTCATTCATTCATTCATTCATTCATATGCCACTGAGTGTAAAGGCTGGTTCGATCTCTGATCGTTATAAACTAATTTTACAGCATAAATGTTGTTATTATGAACTAAACACTGTTCTGTACCAAAACAAACACTTAATATTCACCATGGTTTTTCCCCTTCACTGTAATGTAAATCATTTAATGACGGAGGAACTTATTCAAAAGTATGAAACCAAATCAAACCATGCTGGACGTTAAGAACCTGCTACACTATGAACACATGTTGATATGTCCAGGAATGAGTTTTGTGTGTTTTTGTGCAGGATTCAAGGCTAAATTATGCTATTACCGTGATTTATATGCAACATAAGAAGTATTACTTTACATGATGGTCTGTCAGAAATATGACTAAGTGCCGCTCAGGTCCTGAGAACGCCCGCTTTATTTTAAACCTGAAGCAGAAAAATAGCTAGTTTGCTTAAACTTGGTTCAATGCATCCTTGTTTTGTACAATGTTTATGTTTCATTGTGCGAAATTTTTTAATTTCCATAATATGAGTACCATACTATACTTACACTGTTTCCATGTTGTTACTCTAAACAACAGAGACGTGACGTACATGTAGAAACACGACTGGAGCGCACTAATGCCGTTTATAATCACTCGGTTGTTTTGCATAGTGTCGAGTTTTGTTCACCCTCTCAATGATAACATCCAATAAAAGAAAAAGGGAAGATAGAAAGATACTTTATTTCCTGAGTACTGTCCATAGAAAATAACAGAATATGCTGTAACTCATAGATCTACTTTGAAAACACTACTGTACTGTATGTTAATACTGATAAACAATTTAAAAAAAATCTTCATATGCATGCACGTGTCATACAAATTTAAAATATCTGACAAACAAAAGCATGACTAAATTTGTATATTTACAAGCAAATAAAAAATGTTTGTGTTAGAAAATACACATTTTTAGGAGTTACAGAATACTGACGATAGCAGAAGAGAAGCAAACGCTAATCTGGACAAATATACTGTTGGTGAGTTTATCTCGCTTATTATTGCAAGTTAAACTAATAGTGTGACATTTATCATTTATCCCTCGTGAAAACAAGCATTGTTTTTGAGTTTTTGAGCTCATTTAACCTTTTTTTTTCTCCTCTCTCCGTCAGATTTCAGTAAAAACAGAAATACATATACAGTACAGCTGTGACATGATATAAAGCATTAAAAATACTATTTACCTTTTTTTTTCTTCTTTCCAAACTTCTATTTACACTTAAGGCAGTTATGATTCTCCACAAACAAAAAAAAAAAAAGCTTGATAACTGTTTGTTTTTTTTTTTTTAATAAAGTTTGATCCTTCAGCGGTGGAGGAAAAAGAAAACTCTGCCCCCGGAACCTTCCAGCATCTTCCTCGGTGCAGTGCATTATGGGTCGCCGTCTGGGGGCGGAGGCTGGCACAGCTTATACAACCTGGTCAGAGGAGAGAGAAAAAATTACATTTAATCCAATTAATAACCAGCCGAGGACAAATCATTTGTCTTGGAAGTTCATTAACCATGTTTGGAAATGTAAAAACGACCTTTTCCACAAGTTCGGTTTGTACAGAAGTAAAAATATCCGGCTTGGTAAGATTCATGAGAGCAGTTTTCATTAATATAAAATATGATTTTGTGCTGCTTTAATGAACAGAAAATATAAGTTTATTCATAATTCATCAGTTTTTCCTTTCATCTCTGTGTAAATTCTTCCACTAGCAGCTTCACTGCCACCATCTCCCCATGATCCACACAAAACATATGTACGGAAGAGGATTAGTGCCACATGTAAAAACATTTTATAATAAAACAGCATAACGTCTGACATTAAAATCAGAATTTAGAGACGAAAGAAAAGGTCAGAGTTCTGAGAAAAAAATCAGAATTCTGAGATTTAAGTCAGAATTCTGAGATTAAAGTCAGAATTCTGAGATTAAAGAAAAAATCAGAACTATGAGATTTAAAATAAAGTCAGAATTCTGAGAGTTAAGATAAAGTCAGAATTCTGACTGCTGCTTTATTTAATTATATATTTTATAGATGTGGCACAAACACTCCTCCGTACATATGCACTCACATACACACACACTAACAGAAATGACACAACGTGAGTGAGAGTGCAGCAACTTTGCTCTGCAGCCACGACGTCTCGACGCCAATCATCCTGAGACTTATTTGTATTTGTCAATTTCACTAAAAGGTTCAAAAGGAGCCGCCTGTCACACAGAAGCCGATATGTCACAGCCAAACGGGCCGAAGGTCTTGGAGCGACGGAGAACCTTTCTTAATGGAAGCATTCGGAGCATTCACTCCTTCACAAAAAAACAAAACAAAAGAGTGCACTTTTAAGAAAGCGGAATTTGACTGTAATCCATGTTCAACAGAGACTTGGCTCAATTCCATGTATTTCTCTATTTCTCTAATTATTGTGTTAGATCTCACACTGAAGCTACACAATTCAGTAGTTAACTCTTTTGTGGTGAGCTGAAGGTCTGGACACACAGGATTGATTTATTTTGGGTTTTTTTGCACAAATATGAATGAAAGAAAAATCATGTCGTCTCCTGTCCTTTCAAATCACCAATTGTCCTGTGCCAGTGAATATGACGAGATAAAGATGGGTGAGAAAACAAGATTTGACTTTCTAGTCCGTGGGTCGTTACATGCAAAGGCTGCTGCTGCAGACATTTAAAGGGACAGGCTGGTGTTTCTTCTCACTGACTCATGGACGTGGTTGCAGTTTTTTACCTTGGAACTGATGACGGCGTGCGATCCCTCACTCCCAGGTTCTTGGCAGAATTCTGAACTCTCGCGCCCTACGAGAAAGAAACAGAAATCAACTATTCATGACACTGTGGATAAACATGGACAGGACAGGAAAAGATTTATTTGGATTTTATCGCTGCAGAATTGTCAAAAAATGTTGAATGAGTGAGTGATTCTGCCCATTTTTTCTAAGATAACCCATCACTTCACTCATATGTGGCAGTTATTTATTCAACCCTATAGGAATTATTGTTCTGAGAAGCTGGCGAATCTTGTCCTGAGGGGCTACCGTAATGACAAGAATATGGGTGCAATTAACGCTCTATTTCTCTGCTTTCCAGTATTCATCCGTCTGTCCGCCTTTTAACTGCTTTATCCTCCACATTTATGTTTGGTGCCATTTCCATGTAAGTATTTTACTAACTGGTGACAACAAATCTAGCGACCTTCATAAACCTAAACACTTTACAAGAAGGAAATGGCACAATTGTGCCGCATGAGTGAGATCCATCAGACTGTATTTACTGCTGACGGAGAGTCGAACACACTGATCTGTTTGGTTTATTTGTTTGAAACGATGATGTTCTTGAATGTCTTGTTTTGTCCACAAACCTAAAGGATTAACTTCTAATGATTTCTTTTGTTATCTGGAGAAAATATTCACATTTCAGAAGCTAAAACAATCGGAAATAGGCATCAAACCGATGAATCCGATTGTATGCAAAAGAGAAAAATTACATCTGGTGATTCAGCATTTGTTTATATATATAATACATTGCCTCGAGTCATGTGATTCACCACACTCTACTGTGTGGAATCGTGTGTATAATTGCGTGCATTAGTCAACACGCTGTATTGATTTTGGTTTGAGGTTTCACTAATTATAGCAGTAAAACTCGGGTTAGAAAAGGTCGACCGTCTCCGTCTCCTCCGTGGACTTGGCTCTTGAACAGGTTTGCTTACACACTTTTTTTTTTAAGAACTATAGAAAAGCTTAAAAAGGAACATAAGCATGGATGACTTTGAGAGATGACGACTGTTTGTGTTTTGCGCGTTGCGGCGGTCGATTGTGCTCCGTCAGGTGCACCCGGCGTGCTGCTTTGTTCACATTCTCGTAGTCTGTGCTTTACTGTGTGCAGAGTCTGCAGATCTGCACATCTGCAGGGGCAGAGGGAGGGAGAATACGCAACTCAGCTTCTCAATTTAGACACAAACACCTGCTCTCACAAATAATTCAGAGTCTCTGTGATGCACCTACGCACACACACAAGAATCCACCGACCAGACGGGCAGTGAGTGGCTAAAGGTAAATGATATAAACAATATATATATTTGGTTTTGCAATGATATATATATTTGGTTTTGCAATGATATATATATTTGGTTTTGCAATGATATATATATTTGGTTTTGCAATGATATATATGTTTGGTTTTGCTCCTATTTTTCGTGAATTTAACTTAAAAAAATGGAAGATAACTGATATACAAACAGAAGTCTTGGACGTTGTGGTGCAACGGTGGCACGTCTGACTCCAGATCAGACTGGGTCAAAGTTGTTGGGCAGGGTGGTGTGTGTTTATAGGTCACGACTTCAGGCTTCACAAAATGCATTTTTTCGTCTTCTGAATGTGTTGCCGGGTCATAGTTATGATTCATTTTATGTCACTTCCTTTCGTAGTGATATAAAGTACCAATAATTGTGTCACAAAAATAGACCAAGCAAATTTGTGACCAGGTGTGACATCTTTTTCAAATTCCACAATTTGTGCTTTTTGCTAAGGTGTGTTTATATACAGTAGTTGGTGAAAATAAAAATAAAACAAATTTTTTGTTTTAATCAGATGGGTGACAAACTTACGGCCCATGGGCCAGATCCCGGCCCACCAGTGGGTCCGATCCGGCCCCTGCATGAATTTGTGAAAATCCCATCCAGATACCTGTGGCTAAACGTGTTGCTCCTGTGTAAGTGTTTAACTTAGGCATAGTATTCTTTCTCAAGAAACTTAAAAAGACACTGGAGTGCTTGTTGTTAAAAGGTTATTATGCTATTATTTGACTGGTCTTGCACACTTGAGATCAAAATGAGTTTGACACCCCCTGGCCTTTAGGTTGTGCAGAAAATAGGATATAAGACAACTCTATATTGCAGGTTCTTATCGCCTCTGTATATACGTTTTAACATAGTAATAGAAAAAGCAGCCGAAATGCAAAAGTGAATTTCACTATCACTGACTGATGCCATTTCAGGAGTATGATTAGTGCACAGGTGGTCATTGGATTTGTCGCCATTAAAGTCCGCTCTAAAAAGCTCCGTTCTTTCATGCGACAGAAATACTGCAGCTGTGTAATTAACGCGCTAACTTGTTCATGTTCATTTCGCCGCCTCCGACATCGTTTAGAAACATTTGGCGGCGGCACGTCCCGCAGGCCTCTTAACTGCAGGCCTGCAGTGTCACCCGGGACGACGCCACATCATCAGGTGTCTGCCTCCACCTGTGAGATCAGCGTTCCCACGCAGCTGATCAAACGGCTGCTTTGCTCAGTGCAGATTTTCACACATTTGTGAACCTCATTTGAGAGAAATTTGCATCATTTACTTCAATTCTCAAGAAAAATGGGAGCAAAAAAACAAAAGTGTGCGTTAGCTGACCTCTCAAATTACAGCTCTGACGTCTGGAATCTTCGCGTCGGTCCTGAGTTGCATGCAGATAACAGGATAGCATCAGCAATTACTCAATGAATCTGATTCCTGCACACAGAGATGCCTCTGATGTCTTTAACGGAGAAGTTCAGACGACTCAGAGACAACAAAACTTCTGACACCTGACAAAGTCAAATCAGCAAAGTCGGTATTTCCCCTTGGAACGTCGAGCGCGAATTAAAAACTGTTGACATTTCGGAGACGTTTGACAAAACCAAGATAAATATCTCACTGTCCAAGAAATGTGTGCGTGTTCACCTGCACACGTCTTCAACTGCTTTATAATGACCATCGATTCACATCCATAGATGGTGTTACACTTCTCATTTTTCACATTTATCTTTTAATCGACGTCCTCCCTCTCACCTTTCCTAACATTTAAAAAACAAACCATGCAACGCATATCCAGGAGTTCAAACCATGATTTAACCAAATTTGCATAAATGTTATGATTTTAACGTTGCTGTTGGAGCTTGAGCGGGTTGATTCCTGCAGCAGGTATAGAGGAAGTGGAGGTGAGTGATATATATTCATATCCATTGTCTGATGTCTGAGATAATAAATGGGTAAACAACGACAAAAGAAAACGTCTGACAAAAAAAAGTAAATCTGATAAATGAACCAAAACTATGACTCTGAGCAGGTGCAGGTGTGAAGATTCATAGACAAAATATCCTCCAAGCTACACTCCACACAGAAGACGGATGGTGTTTTCAGACACATATAAGTACTAACTCAAGGTCAGACGATGCACAGACAAGTTACATCCTCCTGGCTGCCGGCCCACTTCTCTGTGTGTGCGTGTGCAGTGTTGCGTGTGTGTGTGTGTGTGTGTGTGTGGGGGGACATAAATGCCTCTCCTCCTGCAGTATCACTGCCCTTTCCTCTCACTGCAACGGCAAAGTAACCACTATCTAAGACATATAATCTGGTTTGTTTGTGGGTTTTTTTTTTTTTTAACCAGCAAGTCACGGGAATTCCTTCACTTGACCTCGAAACAAACAAGCAAACCAGACTTTCCACCGATAAGTCAAATTCATATTTGTGTTGCAGTACATGCAGCATCTGACGAGATTAGAATCAGGCAGAGGACGCAAAGGACAGAGGATCGGGCAAACGTTCACCTTGAGAACACGGAGCATTTCTGCTCTATGTTTAAATGCACAGTTTATACAGAGGATATAAGAATGTGCAATATAGAGTGTCTTATATCCTTTTTTCACCAACTATATAAACACACCTGAGCAAAAAGTCATTTTTATGAACAGAAAAACGCTCTAAATGTGTGACTTTTGCAGAAATATCGCTACTTAATAGCACTACTAAAAATGCGATATAAAATGAATCATAAATTTGACTCTATATGTGACCTTTAAACACACACACACACACACACACACACACACACACACACACACACACACACACACACACACACACACACAGGATGTCCATATAAGGAGTTGCATATTATTATTAGCATGGCAATTCACTAAGAGTGCGCCTGCATGGCGTGCCACATATCGCAGACCCTGGTGTACTCGCGTGTCAGGGTCCTGTCATACCTCACTTCACCATCGGGTGGCGGTACAAGTATGGAAGCAGGGAATAGGACTAGCTGCTCCTTTTATTGACACTCTTTAATCTAATCCACTGCTAATACTGTTTTTGGCAGCAAAAGATGCAGAAACTTTGCTGAGGTTGGAAACACATTTTTGTTTTGACAGTATAGTATGTATAGTATGTACCTGTTTCCTCATGACATCAGTGGCCTGCATGATGCAGCGAGGTGGCAGGCCGTGGTTTCTGGCCAGCAGGATGGCCTGCTCCAACGTCACACTCAGGGTGCAGCTGTTGATCAGAGAGGAAACATAAAAGGTCAAATAAGCTCAAATTTACCCCCCATTGTTGTGGGTATTGTCAGGGCTTGGAAGGAAGCGTTGAACCCCTTGCCAAATTTCGCCAAATGTCAGATGGGATTGGCTTCAGCTGCACCGAGATAGTCAGAGAATAAGCAGCAGAGAAAACGGATGAATGGATGGATGAGTTGGCATTTGACCAAAACATGATACAGAATCTTTCACTCACAGGTCCAGTGTGTAACATTTAGGGAGGGGGTTACTGGCACCTGTAAGTATGTTAGTTTATGAAGCTTTGAAATAAAAAATGGTCTGGAACAGATAAACGTTTCACATTTTCTAAGCGTCTATACCACACCACCTTATGTTTGCTTCACTCTCACCATTAGATGTCACTAATTCTTAAGCACACACAGTCTGTATCCAAACACAAAGAAAGCCTTTCTCTTGTCACATTAAACTCTCACTCACTCTCTTTGTGGATGGATCTGTACATTCGCGGCAGATGGAGACAGAAGATCTGAGAGTGGAGCGAACGTCAGTGGGAAAATAAAAGCACGCCAAACTCTTCATGTGGAGATGATGAATTCACTACGACTATATCGAATCTCCCGGAGCGGATTTTTTGCTCTTTTTTTGACACCTTGTCATTACCACGACATTCCTCCTGCCTTCACCTTCTCTTCACTAATGAATAAACATCACTCAGTCTGTTTTTTGTTTTGTTTTAGAAGACACAGAGAGGTGTAAATGGCCACATCGCTGTGGTGTGGACTGTCTGCACCCTTATTTTTTCCCCCTGGTTTACAAGACAGATAGTTCTTGTTGCAGGTCTAGGAAGGGCTTCAGCAGACAGGTCGCTGTCTCCTGTGACAGTGATGATGTACTGTCACTGCTCTGAAGGTGTGAGCTGCTTTAAAAAAACGACTGAGTCAAACTGTGTTGCCAGGTTGTTGGGTGACCTTCCTATAACAGGCTCCATCGATCCGGGGCCTCTTCACTGCAAATTGGAAGTGTCCAGAGATCCAGCAGCAACATCGCCACAGGGCCGCGATCAAACCGCAGCTGTTTTCTTCTCTTCTTGTTTGTTGAGTCTCACACCAAAAAAAACAAAAAACAAAAACAAACGTCCATATGGGATGTTTCTTCTGCCAAACGCCATTACTTTGAGCACGGCTGATTAAGATTCAAATGTCCCTCTCGAGGTCCAGTTGCTTAATTATCAGCTTCTCACACAAAGTCAAAGACATGGAGTATCTTTAAATATCACTTCAAATGAATCAGTATAAAGGAGCTGCCCAAAATGTCTCTCTCTCTCTCTCTCTCTCTCCCTCGGTTTAAGTAGCTGCACCGCTTCCATTTTCTATTTGGTGAGACAGCACGGTGCGACTTCATATCCATCTGGTTTATATCATCCAGCCAATATGCCATTTATGCTCCGTGGCTTCTCCAGAGCCATGTTCTTCCACATAAATCCCTTAAATTATGAATAAGAGGAAAAAAATTGAGCAACAAATACAAAGAAGAGGGAGGTGTGAGTGGAATGGAAAATAATGGGAGAAAAAGGCCTTTGAGTAGGTAAATGCTTTGAAATCTGGATTAAGCTCCTTCTTCTTTGCGACTGAAAAGACACTTCTTGATATTATATACGTAATATTACACTTTATCTTATCTCCATCTAGCAAGCCAACTAATCCAATCAGTACTGCCCAAGAAGGCTGGCACAGAGATGATGATACAGTCTCCACATCACTAATCTACGGCCTTGGTTTTCATTTTTCTGTCAAATGAAAATGAAATTATACAGAGAAAGCAGTGAAATAACCCGGCAGTTGTGAGAAATTCACACCTGAAGCCTTGAGGATACTTAGTCACTTGTGGGCCGATACCCCCGTTATTCTGCAACTTTGGAAGAGGAAGCAGCGTTTAAAGGCCCTGGTACACTTCCGTGCCGTATACTTGCACGTCAGGGTCCTGTAATATCTGACTTCACCATCAGGAGGCGGTACACGACGGGACGCATTTCTACCAAAGAAGAAGAGAACGATGCCTCAGCTCCCTCTTACACATCTGGTTAGAGCGGCTCGCAGCTGAAAGGCCGGTCGGGCGACTACTGCTTGGTGGGCAGGGCTTAATACTCCACCTACAGGTGGGGCGGAATTTCAGTTTGTGCATGCGCTGTCTTTGCACGAGGTTCCAAAATCTGGGCTGGGTCGTAAACCAGGACCTTAAGTCAGTTCACAAATAATCCTAAATATTGCAGGCCTTGTCACTTGCCATGACACAGTACACTTAGTCTGCTTGTCTGGATGAGTTGTGGCTTGTGTATTATAATTGAACACACACACACACACACACACACACACAGACGGTGGGTGTTAATAAAGTAGCAGCAGTCAGTGCACAGACAGCAACTTTCTATTACAGCTCAGGCAACACGGCAGCTCCATCCACGGCACTTTATCAAGCCATCAGTCACATCCAGTGTGTGTGAGAGAGAGAGACGGAGACAAAAAGATAGGGAAACTGTCATGGGGGTAAAAAAAAAGAAAGAGGGTATCAAAGTAATGGGTGGGCAGGTGGAGGGAGAGATGAAAGATGAACGCTGGAACCAGGGATCAGTGGTGACAAACGATCAGGATATTTCTGTCCTCATTCGCTGATGAATGGCGCCCTCAGCTGCAGGTGAATTGGGCAGCCATATATAAACTTCTATGAGAAGTAATTGACCTGTCTCCTTCCTGTCTTTAAGTGCTCTGCCTATTCAAAAGTCCTCAATCTGGCCTGAGAAACAATGGGCCCTATTAACTCCAATATCCTGCTGTTAATTAATGCAGAGATACGCGTGTGTATTAATAGATTAGCCCTCCGGCGCAGGAGAGCAAGGCCACAGCGATCTCATGAAATTGGGTGTGAGACGGAGGAGAACAGAACAGACCCCAGGAGGAGCTGAGGTAGAAATGGTAAAGGTGAGAAGTGTGTCAGTGCTGAGCGATCAAGCGAGGAAGAGAAAAACCTGCAGAGAGTTGTCAAAAGAAGGAAAATGATAAGCAGGGAATGTGTACTTTAACTTGGGGGCGGGAGAAGCTCGTGAAGCACTGGCAGACACACACATACACTCACCGGTGAACGCCGCTGTTGCACATGACGATGTGTGTGGCTCCCAGACGAGAGCAGAGCTCAGAGGCCACGGTGAGCAGCCCCACTCCAGAAGCCCCGCAGGCGGTGTACTGACAGGCAGCGGTGCGGCGGCAACTGATAAAACTCTCCATCAGACGGTAGAGTTCCTCCACAGCGTTGAGGGGCCGCATTAGCTGGAAAGGGAGAGAGAGAGAGAGAGAAGGATGCAGGACTTTGGATTATGGAGTAACACAACATGTTAGCGTTACAGCTCAGCTATGAGAGAACACTTTCACATTCACAGTGGTGAGGATCTAATCTGGCTCCTCAGCGCAGCACGGACGTGTCCGATGTTGCTCTTACCTTATCTATGAGGGCAGCTTTGGGTGCAGAGCTGGGCGCCACATTGGACTGATCCAGGTAGAACGCTCTGGAAGAAAAAAAACAACAACAACTTTTAACTTTAAAACTTAAATGGAAACAAATGCAGTTCACACAATGCTGATTAAACATATCAGCTCCTCAGGATTCTTTCTGTGTCCGTCAGTGTCGTGGTGTTTAGATCTTGTGTCTTCTGGAGACGTTACCATGCTTGACACAGGAAGTGATTACTGTGTGAAGGAAGCTGTCAAACGTACGGCACGTGGGCCAGACCCGGCCCACCAGGGAGTCCAATCCAGCCCGCAGATTGAATTTAATTTTCAGTTCCAGATACCTGGGACTACATGAGCACTTTTTTCTCAAGATATTTTGGGTCGTTAATAATATGCTTCGTATAATAGTATTTTTTGTGTTGTATTTAGAGGAAAACAGCAGTTTGACAGGATTAAATTTTACATACATACACATTAATGTTCCCTCAGTCAGGTATGATAGTATTGCTTGACCAAGCCCTTTTTCAGATAAAAGACGTACACACAAATAATGATTTAATCATTTCTGTTCACAACAACCAAGCAGAGGCAGAACAGTGTCGTCAACGAGGAAGTTTTTTTATTGTCTGTCACTGCTTAAAAAGACACAGTGGCATCAGGTGATCAGGAGCAGTGACTGTTTTTCTGGGAAAAGTAGGCCATTGGCTCGTTACGGAGCTGCACCATCTGACTCACAATCAGGAGAGTAACTTGGGCACAGCTCAGCAGAAACACAGACTTTGCCCGGGCATCACTCCAAGCAAAAGTGCCTCATTCATTCATGGAGTATTGTTTGATTTGGTGGCAATTTCCCCGCTGTCTGACCACCGGGGGCAGCACTACACTGGTGTCCTGATGCAGGAAGGAAGGAGTGTGTGTGTGTGTGTGCCGCAGAGCGAGTCCCTGTGAGTGCCTACTGGTGCAAACTCAGCACTATGTGACTCCATCAAATCTCAGTAATCCAGCAGTGCACTAAAAATAGCCACACTACGCCGTCCTAAAAGCCAGCGTAATAAAGTCACATACTCCATTACATTCTGTGAGTAGCGATAATAATAACAATAAGAATAATGCAGTCACCGAATATAAAACACACATATCTGGGATCACTGTGAAGGAGAAACTCAGCGAGAGAGAGATGCAGAAAAACGGGCAGAGTTTGAAGGATGGAGAGTGCTTACAAGAATCAGTGATGTGCGACTTGTTTATTTGCATTTTCACTGCGATCTCAATAGGTGATTAAAATCAGGCTTATTAATTATAAGTGTGTGTGCGTGTGTGTGTGTGTTTCTGCCTGACAAAATATTAGGGAAATTGATTAATTAATCAGAGCGGCATTTACACTTTCCAGATCCAAGATTTTGAATAATTGTGAACCAGCCAAGTTGATATTAACACACGCAGGTTTGCACTCAAAACATTGGAGGTGAGGACCCTCACAGACAATTCCATTACAAACTCAGCTGGGCGGCATTTTCAAACCAAGACATTTGGCTGGGGTAGACATTTCCTGCAGCCAGTGAGCAGCAGGCGAGGACACATTTAAAAAGTGCATTAAAAATATAATAAAAGAAAGAGCAATAACATTATTTTGGTCGTACGTGTCCTTCGTACGCCTCAAACCTTGAGTTACCTAACCCTCAACCCAGGTCTTAACCCTGAAAAGGCCCCTTTAAAGACGTGAGGAGCAGCCAGAATGTTGTCTCTTTCCCAAAACGTCCTCATTCCTAATGGTTACTGGTCGTCTCAAAGCCACAAATACAATAACAGAACACAGAGACAACATGATGCTCATCAGCCTGCAGGAATCCTCCAACAACCCCTGTGACTATGAACACTCACACTTTCCACACAAGCAGATTCACACATAAATCAACTGTACAACACTGTGTGATACACATGAGTAACTCATCCATGTTATGCTGTCGTACATGAAACTGTTATCACTATTTAATCCCTGTACGGGAAAATGCTTCTTTAACCTTCCAGCACGCTCCGTAGAGTGACTACAGGCAGAGTATGCTGAGGGTTCACATGCAGCCAACAGCCCATGTAATTGGTTCAAGATGTCCTTATCATTTAAAAGATGCTCACAATAGACTGGGAGTTCCCTGTGATGCAGGGGAACTCATCTCATAAAAAGCAAATCATCACGGGAGAAGAGGGGAAGCACGGCATGTGCAAATATCTAAATATTCAATTTCCTCGTTAAAATTTTCACACTAAACATCCATAACTGACTAGATGAGTGTGCAAAGTCTGTTTTTAAAGGTAAACTGTGTAATATTTATGCGGGTTTACTGGCTCCAATTGAATATACTACCTATAAGCCTCGGTTTGTATCGGTGTATGTTTGGTTTTTGTCGCCTGCTGTAGCGCTTTCCTGATCTTGATGACCATTCGAAAGCTTGCCCAAGTTACACATCTACATGCAAGCTAGTGAATTGAACCCACAACCTTCCAGTTGAAAGACAACTCACTTTACCACTGAGCCTCTGAATAAGAATAAGCCTTTTATATGTATTTAAGGTAACCAGGAGGCCACCATGTTGCACCTCCATGTTTTTACAGGAGCCCAAATGGACAGAAACAGCCAGAGCTTGTTGTTGTTGTTGTTTCTATTTTTGAGGTTGACACATGTCGTGTTTTTCTTTTCTCTCTCTGTGTGTGCTTGTGTACACATTAATGCAATTTCTCTGATTTAATTGAGAGTTTTGTACCCGGTCGGCGCGCAGAGGGCCAGGCAAGACAAGTGGATCAGCGGGGAAGCACACCTCCTGGTGTACACGTAACCCAGACTAGAGCTAGGTGGGAGAAATCTTAAAGGAATACTTCACCGATTAGCATTTAGCTTTGTTTTTACTAGAGTAGGGGTAGTGTTTTTGAAAAATTGTGCTTCTCTACCTCAGTTTCCCCTGAGTTGGGAAATATCTTCATTCTTTTCTTTGTTACGTGCCCACCAGTGACACTTGGTCCTGTTAGCATGACTGTTAGCAAAGATGGCGGTCACTGTTTACATTCTGGGAATGAGGTCCCGCCCCCCTACGAGTGGATCTAAAAAGTCTCGGGGAACTCAGGGGAAACTCAGGTTGGGAAGCACAATTTTTCAAAAATACGACGCCTATTCTAGTAATACAAAGCTAAATGCAAATCGGTGATCGCTGTTATGCACTTAAAATGATATGAGCCTATGTTTTGTTTCGTTTAAATGTCTTTGAGAAGGCACGTTGATTCTTTTTTTCGTTTTCAAGTGCACTTTACTATTGACTGTTAACGTTACAGAGACCTTTAATAAAAGTGTCTTCCTGTGCTGACGTCATCAGACAACTTTGTCGACTCGACTTTAATGACAGATGAGTCGCTCTGAAAAAAGTATTAGTCTTTAACGCCCTACTACGGACCTCGGAGGCCTGGTTCATGCAGGAAAAACAGTGATTCTGACAGCTTCCAGGCAAAATCTCATTCTCCTCACAGGTCAAAAAAGGATTCAGTGAGGCGCGGAAAAAAACAATGAAACACTGTGATCGCAACAACAGCAGCAGCAGCGCAACAGAAACTTGACGTGAAATCAAAAGCTTGCACTGGAACACTTACTCTTCAGACTTGTGCTGCAGGAATGACAGCGTTGCGTTATCTCTCTCTTCCTTAACTAAACAATCCACTCACACTCGCTCTTCGTGCTTATTGGTCGACTGATCCGTCTTTTATCTTCAAAGTCTACGATAGAATCTGCCCGAGTGGAAGTCGAAAAAAAGCCCAACTCTGCTTCATTTGTTTATCTGTGTGAGACCTCATGAAGGCACACCTCTTGCACAGAGGCAAGGTCATAATGCCCACTGATTATCTCGACTCACTGCTGCGGGAGTCGTTCTAAAAATACCCCCAACCACAGCTTGAGAAACAGGACTGGTATTTATTTTTTTTGACTAAATAATGGGAGTCAGACTTAGACGTGATGTGTGGCTTAAAGAGAGCTGCACTCTGTCTTGTGAACTCCCGACAGTGTTTTCTCAGAGGTTTGGACGCCGTGCACCTGATGAAAAATGAACTTTTACAGCCCACACACAGCGAGCACAAACAACCCCGCGAGGTTAAGCACATACGCGGTTTAAATCCATTGGGTGTCCATTATTTCTGCTCCCGTCTTTAGTTGCTTTCAGCTTCAAGTTTCTCTGAACCCAACACAAAGGTCTAAAATGTCCTCAACTTTTACGGAGGAGAAATTAAAAAGAGACCAAACATAGCACCAGGAGTTGTTGTACAGCCTCAACAAAGTATTATCACTAAACTTAATTACAAGTTAATGCCTAAGCCTAACTTGGGCATTAACAGCAGTTTCTGAAAGCTGAGAAGTTGCACGACAAAGCACGACGTGTGGTTATTACAGTAATTTCACTTTTTGGACTTAAAACTCAAACAAATGTTACTTTAAATATGTTCAAATTTCAAATTTAACACGCAAAATCTGGTGTTACACACATACAGTGTTTTTATTGTTTTCTTCATTTTAAATAGTTAAAATACTATTTTTACATGCAGTAAATTGTAAAGAACTGCCAGATACTGAAAGTTATTATGGAAAAATGGCCCTTTTATGGTTAAAATAAGCAACAAGTCCTCCATGAGGACTTCTGGTCCTGACAAGGTCAGTGTTTATACCAGAAAAAGTCCTACAGAGGTAACAAATACAAGACCTCACAGACACACACAGACACACACAGCCGATAGATTTCTAAATGAGGCTGTAATGGAAGCGTTGGCAGCAGGCCAGAGATGACCTGTTGTTGGTGGAGGAGCTGCTTTTATTCTATTGGGCCGACGAGAATACTTAATTCGGTTTCTGCTTCTCTCATGACAATAACACAGTCCAGGCCTTTTACAGCAAAAGAGCATTACTGGTCAGCTCTTAGGGCATCTCAGGGAAAAAAAACAGAAAGGGGCCGGAGGCACAGATGTTTTTAAAAAGAAGCAGCAGCAGCAGCAGCAGCACAGTGTGGGAAGAGATACATTAGTCTTTCATTCAAAAAGAAAAAGAAAGTAGAAGTGATTTCCTGAGGAAAAACACTCCAAATGAGCCCAGGTTCCAGTTAATACTCAGCGATACGTCCTGAGGGACGCTACGACTGAAGTGTGTGTGTGTGGATTTATGACATTCAACGTGAGTGACCCTGCTGAGGTGCACGCTGGTGCAGGTAAATTACATGATGAATGACACTTATTTCACCCAATAAACCACTGTAGCCTGTGGCTGAGCTGTTTGAGGGTTAATGAGGAATTCCAGGAGCCTTCAGACAGCACACACTGATGCTCCTGCACTCAAACTCATTTACTCATGCCCTCCACATGAGGGTCGTGGGGGTCACTGTTGCCAAACTCAGCTGGGTTGGCACCAAGGGGTATCCAAACCTTCTTTAACAAGGGCCAGATTTGATTATGTGAAGATTTATGACCTTTTTTTTAACACCAAAAGTAACATACAAATGCATTGTTTTATAATAATTTTACGTTCATTGTCACAATAAACATTTTTAAATGGAAATGTAACCGAATCTAAGTGAAATAATGAAAAATTCTGCCTTTCTATCACATCTGGAGTCATATATCATGATAAATATGGATGTACAGTAAATGTCTGTCACAGCTGGGTTGCAACCCCAGTATTCAGGTTTCAGTATTCTTTTTTATTCTGTCATCTGACCGAGGGCCGTGACTGGCCCGTGGGCCGAACTTTGGACATACCTGCCATGTTGCATGTTTTTGGACTGCGGGAGGAAACCGGAGAACCCGGAGAAAACCCACACACACACGGGGGATAAACATGCAAACATGCAAAGGTTTAATAAAGTAAAATAAGTCAAATATTTAATGTACACATTTAATGCCTCACACATACCAGATATAGTGTCAATAAATCATCGTCACTGAGGTCACACAGGATGAAATTATTAGCTCCCTGCTGTGAAAATATCATTGTTTTAAAAGTGCTGTTAAACAGAACAAATCATCTTTAACACAGAAACTACCAGGGTCAAAATGATCAGCCCCCTTAACTGACCTTTTTATTGAGCCACAGCACAAACCACTGTTGTGCTTCATTTTGTAACACTCCAAACTATTAAAATCAAGTTAAACCTGAGGATTTATCTCCCAATTTACACACGGTATAAAATCTTCCGTCAGGGTTTGAGTCGCCAAAAACAAAAGAAATCCGTTTAGACTTGAGGTAAAAAGGGATTGTTGACGCTCACAAAGCAGGAGAAAGGATATCAATTATCACCAAGTTTGGAGTCTTTTCAACAAGGAGAGATGATGGATGGAGGTGGTGGTGTGTTGGTCAGCCTTATGGGCTTCATAAACACGGCTTCAGTGAACACTAACTGAAGCAGAACCAAGCCCCAACACCTTCCTCTGAGCTCTGGTGATTTGGGACGTCCTTCGTCGGAGCAACACCTGAGGCTGTTTTCATCATTTTTAAAACGACTGAAAGGAAAAATAAGACGGGGTGGAAATACTTCACACTTACAGTATCTAACTAACTAACGGCTCTTTTATTGTTTGAGGATGTGGATGGTTTCATGTCCACGCCGCAGGGAGCTCAGAGGAAAATACTATCAATGGCACATAACAACTATGAGCCTTTTATTTTGGAGCCACGTCGCTGTTCATTTGCGTCGTTGTAGAGCGGGATTCAGCGCCTGTGTGTGTTTTTATAGTGTGGTTGTGTCCTCGGAGGACAGCGTGCGTGATTTACACAACACCTGCTGTCAGAGCTGCTCGTATACACGTGTATATACTGTATATATACATTTGTGCACTGTTGTATGGCACGCTTGCCAATTAAAGCACCATATTTACATTATATATATAGATATATATATACATATACATATATATGTATATGTTTATACATATACATATACATATATACATATATAATGTAAATATGTGTGTGTCGTGTCTAAACAAGAGAGAGAGGCTCAATCTCGACTCCAGCAATAGAGAATAAGTAATAATAAAAGTGTGTGATGAGAGAAACTGCACTGCAGTGCTGTGATTCTGCTGGAGGAGCAAACCCTGTGATTTAGAAGCTGCACGCTGTGCAGTGATGACAGACCGGCTATTAAACTAGCCGAGCATGAAATACAAATATGCAACAATAAAGAAAACAATATATACTATTTGGGCTGTGTTATACGTGCAATTTAAATGCTCGACAGGGCGACTACTTCAATATTTCACGGCTATTGAATCACATGGCGAGGGAAAAACATGGGAACATGTTTTCTTTTCATTCCACCGATGCCTTTTTATAGTGCGGACAAAATGACCAGCTGCAGAGTAAGTTGAGTTGAGTCATTAGAATCTGTTCATTAAAAAGATTAGTTCAGTACTTGGTGCAGGACTCCGTCTGACACTAAACTAAAATACCACCGAACAGGTTGTGATTCAGCTCATGACTGCCGGCTTTTGGCAGTGCCGTCACTAAATAAACCAGACTCCTCTGTTGAATCATGAGATTTTGGTAGATTCCTTTACGTTTTCAGGATGTTTTTAAGTCTTTTTTTAACTGGTCTGCATCGCTCGGTTTGCTCCCAGTGTCGCATGTCGCACTCACGACTCCTTTGTCCAAGTGAAAACTGTGGCGTTTAGATCATTTTTAAAACTTACTAAAAGGAAAAATGTCTCTTTCTACTTGTGGTGGCCAGAAAAGGTACTTAAAAAGTACCAGGTACTATCCTTAATGGAAAAGCAAAAAAATAAACAACAACTGTTCAACAGTAGAGTCGAACAGTACCAAGCTGTGTTACAACTGTATAGTGGAAAAGAGCCCTAAATGGAAAATTCTACACACTGTACCTTTAAGGAACAACTTATTATCAAGGGTACAGTCTGCTGGGAGCTGATCTATGCACCTACTGCTGTCAACGTCATGTGATGAGATAAATCATGTCTTCTTACACTTATGAGTTATTATATATATATGGACATGATACACATGTGATTCAGTGGTAGACGACGTCTCCTCCTATATTATACGTGTAGTAGACTTTCTCCTTCATACAGACGTATGTGCTGTGCTCTTCAAATCTATTTAACGGAGATTCGAATAAATCATTTCACAGACTCTAGATCTGTTCTGGTCATCCACTTGCCCTCATCAACATACACAGTGTCCTCCCCGGCATCCTCTCTTCCTCACCCTCTCATCTTCACCCTTCCCCTCCATCTTTGAGACGTCTCTCTCTTCCCTTTTCACCTTTCATCTTCTCCGTTTCATATTCATTCTTCTAGCAGGAAGGGTAGAGAGGAAATTATTATGCATTTAAAGACTTCTCTTATAGTTTTTGACGGTTTATATCCTCTTTATTAGGTTTGAACATGTACGTCGACCTACTTTCACATATGAGAAAGCAACAGGGAAAGCTTTTACTGAAATGCACGTGAGCGAATAGTGTTTAAACTGTCATAAATTCAGGCTTTTACAAAAGATGTTAAACAGGATTCATAAAGCACCGTGGGTTTGTGTCTGATTGTGCTGAATCTTGGTGTCGGAAGACAGAAAGGCTGCTGTGAAATCTTACACTTGTGTCATATTCATCTCTGATACTGGGGAAAACTCAGCGTGCAAGCTGGTTAATGAATCAGGGGGAAAAGTAACGCAAGAGGACTAAAAAGGGCTCCAGGTGATCCACAGATTATGAATAAAAATTAAAATGACTAAAATGACATGAGTATTAGAGCCACATGTAAAAAAAAAAAGAATTAAAGAAAGAAAAAAATAAACGGTATGAATTCTGAGGAAAAAAGTCACAATTTATTTGAGGAAAGGCCAGAATTCTGAGATTGAAGTCATTATGAGATTAAGGTCACAATTCTGAGATTAGAGAAGGCCAGAATTCTGAGATTAAAGTCAGAAATCGGACTGTTTTCTCAGAATTCTGATCTTTTCTTTAAAGTCAGAACTTTCATCTCAAAATTCTAACTTTCATCTCAAAATTCTAACTTTAATCTCAGAATTCATTCTTTATTTATTTTTCTTTCTTTCATTTTTTTTCACATGTTGCCCTAAAACTCTTCTGTAAATTTACTATTGAAAACTAGTCTGTAGAAAATCCCTCTTCAGATGCCTGCATGCCGAGATGAGGACTGAGATCTGTGTAAAAGAATCTCAGCACTGCAGTTCACGCGGTTCAGTATCTGCGTGTGCCACGCCGCTTCTGCCCGTCTGTCCGTCTGTCAGTCAGCCGATCTGGAACCGACCCACAGTGTGGTTTTAACCCAACACTGCCGTGGCCGAGCTCCAAGGATAACGAGGTGCCTGAGGTCGGAGCTCTGCGAGAGGAGCGGGGAGTGACCTCACAGTCGGGTCTGTGGTTCAGCCCAAAACACACATGTCTGCGGGCGAAAGGGGGGAAAAAAAACCCGACTGGTAACGTCACACAGACGGTGACACTGTTTTCACCAACTGTGGAGAACCAGCTGAGAGTTTTACTATAATTGAAACAAGAGAATTCTCCCAGTGTGTGACTGGTGTTAGCGTTGCCTGCAGTAGTTTTCTATGTTGAATTTAAAAGTATTGATTTGAGTGGATATATATTAACATTACACCTGAAACATTATATAATGACAATATAAACTATAATTTGCAGGCCCCGAATAACTTGTAATGTTAATATATTAATGTAATTGAGCAAATTAAAGTAAAATAAAGCAAACATTAGAGGAGTTTGAAAAGTCAAAGCACTTTTGCATGAAATTGTGGGTGTTGTGATAGAATTATACACATAAAATTGCCTTTTCTCTCTGTTGTTACTTACTGGATCAACACTGCAACATACTTAATAATGACTGTGTATAAGTTATATAACTTGATTCAAAGTAGATAGATGTATAGATACATGTCAAATTTGTATTTTTCCTCAAAATTGTTGAAAAGAAAGTAAAACAAAGAAGCAAACATTTAAAAAAAACTATAGTAAAAGGAAGTGATATTTGTAGTTAAACACAGTAAAAATCTGCATATTCCACTCCTCTCTTCTGTTTCTACCGCTGCACTACGCGTCTTTACTTTACTTTTCATTGTAACTTGTGTAAAAGGATTGTTCCATACATACATACATCAACTTGACGTACAGCACATACACAGTGGGGTTCCTCAAAGGTGTGTGGATTTAGACATGTGAAATGATGTGCAGTTTAGGGATACGAAAGGAGTCTCTGACAGTTTTACTCTGGTAGGGTTTGGGGTTGAAGACCAAAAACCTCCCACTAACGCTCCGTGAATCAGCAGCCTCCCTCCCTCACTCCCTCGCTCGCTCACTCACATGTCAGCGCACATCTGCTTCCTGTTACAATTCAATTATACTCTTTCTGTACAGGTCAAACTGTACAGAAATGTACAGAACACGAGCAAAGCTACAAAAACACATGCTATTCTGAATTTTGCGGCTGCTATATTTATACACGTATTTAAAAAGAGTCGGAACACATAATGCATCTCTCCCTGTGGTGCCTTCGTTAGAAACTGTGACATTTTAAAAACTCATCCTAATGTTCACACTCTTGTCTGTGGAAAAGAAAAGAAAGATATTCCTGTACTCTACTATTTAAAAAAGGTTGTGAACTCCCAGAAGATCCAGGAGAGGATGTCAGCGCACAAAGAGACGGAAGTGAAGAGAGAGAGAGACGGGACGACCTGAGACCTGATCGAGCACAATTCTTGAATCAACTGTGCTTTGGGGGAAATCTGAAGATCACAGGGAAACTGATGCTTGGAATTCTCTTCCCTCATCAAACTAAACACCACAAACTTTGTTGTGGCGCCGGCCGTGACTGATGTGGCAGATGGCTGCGTGAACCATAAATCACTCAAACCCCCTTCCCCCCCCCGAAGCAGACTGCTCCTCAATAATAAGATGACATTTTTGCTCTGTGTTTAATTATCCGCACAATCGGCAGCAGATGTTTTTCCGGCTGAAGCGGGCGAGTCCACCTGTCGCGCTCCTATAGGTGGTGGCTGCAGAACACCTTTCTGCAATCTGTAATCAACAGTGACTCAAATGTTAGGACAAAGCAGGGATTTGTGTCGACAACCCGGAGGAGTCGCAAGTGTGGTTTGTTACTGGACTTCACCACTAGAGGGCGCAGCACAGAACTCCGAGTGCATAGAACATTTTACAGTAACCTTTACATTACAGTACAGTCACAACATGGCAATAATATTTTGTTTATTTATTAATAGCTTGGTAATCTATAGGCTACTATCAATGTAATATAATAATTCAAACTTATTATTTATTTATTTACTGTTAATTATAACCATATAATAAACTTGAAATTCAATTGCTATTGCCATTTTCTGATGATTACTACAGAAATAAGAACTAAACTGACCTAAAATGATCAACATTTATTTCACTGGGAGCTTTCCGCTTCGTCTTAAAAGACCGGGAACAACAGGGATGCAACCATAGCTTGTGCACTTTATTAATTTGTCCATTTACTTGCACATCTATATTTCAATGTTTGTTTTGGAACTGCCATTCTTGGCCACGTCACCCTTGTGAAAGAGGTCTTGATGTCAATGGGTCTTTTATCTGGATAAATAAAGGTTAAAATAGCTAAAAATAAACAACATAATATCCCAATGTTTACCATACCTTTGCCGTACTGTTTCTGTACAATAATGCAACACATCACCAATTTTACTTTTATGAATTCTTAATGTGTCTTTTACATGAACACACACTTGCTTCTTCATCATGATATTCAGGCAAATTGGATTTATTTAGATTTTATGGCTGTAGAATTGTCAAAGAAATGTTCGATGAGTGCTCTTTTTTCCAAGATAACTTTCTCAACCGTTTAGGAATGTGACACACTGGTGAATCTCCTCTGCGAAGTCCTGAGGGGCTACCGTAATGACAAGTATACGGGCGCAAAGCTCCATTTCTCTGCTTTCCGGGATCCATCCATCCTCGACCACTTTATCCTCCACATGAGGGTCACGCTGACATAGGGCGAAAGGCGGGGACCGCCAGTCCATAGTTTTTGGAGTTTTTAGGTTTTAGGAGTTACGGTAATACATGTCAAATCCTGAGTTGAGTGTTCTGTCCAGGTCTGACATACAGTCCAGTATATACATGGACTCAAACATTCAGGAGAGGAGATGAAACCTCATTTTTTTTTCCCTCTCTTTCCACCTCATTAAGTTTTCACCAATAACCATCTCCAGTGTACAGCGAACCAATGGCGTGTGAGGTAAGTGAGTAACAGAAGCACTGCATCAGCACTGGTGACACGCTGGTACACACCCTCATCCAATCACTGCTGTCCCCGCTGTGTGTGTGTGTGTACATAATCAATCATAACAACTTTTGCCACTGTGTTTCCTCTCAGCCAATCGCACTGAGGACGTCGTGCTGGCTCACGCGGAGCTTTGATTTGAGTTAAAATAAGCGCTGAATCAGACACTGTAGTGTAGATGCTGTGCCACAAACCTCAGTCTCTTGTAGTACTGTTTGACCTTGTCCAGTGAAGCAGCATTGATCTGGGCCTGGTATTCCTCCACTGACACGTTGTCTCTGTAGTAGTAGCCCTCCATGCTCTCCAGCGCTAAAGAGGGATCAGATGAAGAAGAAGGGTGTGTCCTTTGTGTTTACTGCTCATCTACATGCACGCATGCTTTCTGGTCACACGTGGGCTCTACCTTGTGTGAAGAGCACGGGGTAGATCTTGATGCCGCCCCCGTTTCTCAGCCTGAGAGGCAGCTGAGAGAAGTAAAAGCTCTCCAAGTAGAAGCAGACTTTCAAAGTCTGACGGGCGCCCTCCACCTGGTACGAGACGGGCATGTCTGTGAGAGGAGAGGAGAAGAGAGGAGAGGCATGACTCAGAGCACAGTTTAAGGCTTTACTTAAATGTCACACAGCTGAAAAACGTGAGCTAAAGGAAGTCAAGAGGACGTACTGGCCACCAGTGGCTCCCCTTCAAACTGCCGGAAGTAGAACGTGACCTTCTCCAGGTCAATAAGAGCCACCTGAGTGTCCTCCAACATGGCCTGCTCATCAGTCTGAAGAGAGAAAAGACAGCATACTACAGTACAGTTTTCATAAACATCTATATTTTCGGCCAAAGATGAGAGGTCACTGAGTACGAACGAGATCCTCGCATGTCTGCTGACGGGTGTTTTGGTCTGCGAGCACATTTGCTTTTGTTTTGAATGTTTGTGCCTGTGCGCGTGTGTGTGTGCGTGCACGCGTGTCCTATTCAAAGAGCCAGTCATCGTCGCCCTCACACACAAACACGGACATGTGCTTGTTGTGACCACAGAGGTAACATCTCACATATTGAAGGATTCTGACAACTCTGCCTCCCTTTTACTAACTCCTCTCTCCGTTCTTCTCTTTCTTCCTCTCTCTATTCATCACAGCAGCAGCGGCAGTGGTGGAGGAGGAGGAGGAGGATGATTAGGGTCTCTTTCTAAAGACATGATTTTAAATGGTCCAACGTGTGAATTAAGTGCGTCTGTTTGCCCCTGCTGTGTGTGGGCAAAGTCACATCAACACACCTATGTGGCACGCACACAGAGACGGATAAAAGGAGCGCACTGACATTTTACAGCAATCTCCTCATGGTACTTTTTTTTTGTTCCACAGGGACACTTGAAAGCGGGAGGGGGAGACAGACACTTAAGAGACAAAATGAGACAGCTTGGCAGCAGGAAGAGGGAAATGCGTCAATGATTTTTCTGGGGACCCGATGTTAGCCGCACACAGTTTCTGTCCAAAATACACTTTTACAGCACTTCCTGTGAGTCTGATTCCCAGTGACAGGAGACACAAATAGACGCTAAAATAGCTCAAATGTTTTTATATGTGGTTGATGATGCAAAATGCAGAAAAAGGGAGCACGGATGGAGGATATGAAAGTTGACAGCGTCTCAGTTACTCACATTACAGTTAAGTTTCAGACTTACTAGCCTAACTTTAGGACACCTTCGAACTGATTCATGAAATCCAGGGAGGGGAAGGTTAATCTGGATCTCAGTGAGGTCACAGTGTGTGATGTTAAATCATCCACATTTACTGTTCATAATGAACTAAATCAGGGACAAATGAGGTTTGATGCCAAAGTAAGATGAAATATTGTTTATTTATATCAGTATGCATTTCTGTCCATTTCTTCTTTCCATTTTACATGTTCTAGCTCAATTTTTAGGGCGTTTTTGGTGGCAAAACCCTCACAAAGCAGACTGATTTATGTTTATTTGCGGGCACTGTGTTGCGGTTTGCTTGTGTTGATTTTTTTTGCATGTTCTCCTGTCTGTGTGTGGGATTTTCTTTTTTGGGTAACTCCAGCTTCCTCCCTGCAGACTGCGATATCCCTGTTCTAGTCTGGCACTTACCAGATTGGGGGAAAGCAGGGACTGGAAGTGGAAGAGAAGCCCTGCGCTGGCAATCTGCTCCAGCCAGCGGCGGCTGACTTCCTGAGCCTCCTGAAGGTCCTGGGGGTCAGAGCCGTCTTGATCCGTCTCTCTGTTCACACTGTGGAACTGAAGCATGACCATAAAAGAGCTAAATTATATTAAAAAAAAAATATATGTATAAAAATTATTCCTTTGATCTATTCCAAAGACGACGCTGGAGTCGCTTACCTGGTTGAGGACGGCGAGGAGATGCTCCGCGAAGGCGCACACGGCCGCGACGAGAGACTGACAGAACACCATGTCTCGACGCAGCTGGATCTCCGAGTCTGACGGGACAAACAAAAGAAAGTGAAAAACTGTAAGACACAAGATTAATAACCGTGGCGTACGGCGGTAAAGGTTAGAAATATAAATTGTTATGGAAAAATAACATAGTCATACTGTAGCGCTGTAGGACAAAATACAACACCGTTTTCAATATTAGCAGCAGGGGGGAAAAAGTGACAGGTGTGGCCAAGTGAAAAATAATAGCGACTACAATTTCCAGAGGAAATGGGCTCAGCAATCCACTGAGTCACAAATAAATATAATAAATAAATTTTCCGACAGCACAAACCGTTGCGTAATTGTGTTAATGCAAAGTGCGCTTGCGCAAACGTGTCGTCTTGGTGTTAAAGGGTTAATACCAACACAGAATTGTCCAAGTTTTGAATGAAAAGGAGCAGAAAGAAGCATAATCTTATGGACTCTGCCTCTTTGATGTAGAGTCTCAGGTTTCTTTGCTCAGGTTCAGGATTCTTTTCACAGAAATGCAACGTTCCATCGAAGGTAAGAAAGGCTAAGGCATACCTGTGTACTGCAGTAAAACCAAGAGCAGTCTCGTCTTCACCTCTGAAAAACACCAGCAAACACAGTTACACACACACACACACACAGAATCACCTACTACAAACAACATGTTCGTTTGACCTTCATTAGAAACTCGAGCGCTTTAAGTAATAAACAGGAGAATGCTGAGTAACTCTCCTGCTCTTTCTGTTGCAGCTCCACAGCTGTTTATCTCCACACACATATAAGGGGAAGGGGGGAAAAAAAGCATCGTAAAACACAGCCAAAGGCAAAGATAATAACATAAATCCACATTTGTTTATAGTCATATCAGAGCTGCGGAGAGCTTGGCAGAATTCTGCACTGCATGAAAAAAAAAAGAAAAAAACACACAGGGTGTACACAGGTTAAGCTGTGCCTTAATGTTGACTTTGCTTATTTGGACTTTTCTCTGTAGTGAGTGACCGCCAGCTCACCTTTCCCAGGAGTGTCATGTGGTTGAGCCTGGATCCTGTTTGTATTTGCATACGTTTGCCTGTTGTGGCGAGTGTGTACATCTACATCTACGTGCGTGTGTGTGTGTGCGCCAACCAGTGTTGTCAGACGGAAAATAAATAATTATCTTGCAATAAGTGCCTGAATACGACATTTAATAGCAAAACTTAGCTATTAACGTGGAGCTTTGGTCATTTGAATAGAAGGCAACTGTTCATCTATGCGTCACATGGTTTACCTTCAAAATAAAAGCCTAAACATCCACACACCATGCCGCTGCTTTATACAGAAGGAACATAACTCAAAACTGAACTGCTGGTCTTCCCAGCAGGGCAAACTGATGCTAGCCTACTTAAATGCTCTCGTATAGGCTTATGTTAACCCTCGACTACTCCGTTCATCAAAGGATTGTCGTCTGGTGGTGCCAACACCCCGCACAAGACAATCCGGACTCTTTTCACGGGTCGTTCCACACTGGTGGAATGACTTACCGAGTGCTACCAGAACAGGGGTGTCGATCTGCTGTCTATCTTCGAGAAGCTGTTGAAAACCCAGCTCTTCCAAGAGCATCTTCTGTCCTAGCACTTACCTTTACCCCCTCCCCTGCACGATCGCCTTCTGCACTTGGATCCACCTGTTCTTTCCAAGACTTCTTCTACAGTATGTCACTTATTCCTCTTTCATAAGTCGCCTTGGATTAAAAACATCTGTTGAATGCTTACATGTAAATGTAACTCAGAGGCATTAAAAGAACAACTTATCGTACATTTGAAATAGTCTGATCGTACAATGGGTGATATTATCGTACAATCATGATAGTCATCGTACTGACACAGAGCCACACACTGTATTTGATTTCTTATCTGGATATAGCATAAGGGGAACCTCACTGAGTTGTTTTATTACTGGGGTTTAAATGTATGTATCCAGAGAGCAGTGAAAGTTAGCGGACCTGCAACTACACAACCTGAGCAGAGGTTATTACTGCATCTAATAAATATCATGAGGGACACGGGAGAATAATGCACTCCCCCCACCTCGCCAAATGTTCATTTAACAGGATAAATGTTCAACGTGATTGTTTGAGAAAGCTTTAATCTCCAAACAAAGTGTGTGTGTGTGTGTGTGTGTGAACTCACCTTCGACATATTTAGCGATGGTTTGTGTGAGAGTCTGAACGCTGCTGGGAAGGTTCCAGGGATCCTGCTTGACATGGAGACGCAGCTTCTTGGTGCAGTTCACCCTGGGATCCATCTCCTGCTGAAACTCTGACATAAAAACACACAGAAGACGCGAGAGCAACATGAATAAACACAGGCTGAGAGAACTGCAACAACCTGCTGCAATCATTTGCGAATAATTCACCTGAGAAAAGACTAAATTAAGCTGCTTCATTGATGCATTGATTTTCCTCTTTATCGTATTTTATCTTTTAACACCTCCAAGGTCATGTTAAGGGAACAACACGCACTAAGGTATGGTTCATGTCTCTATATCAATGGTTTTTATAGTGTGTATTGGAGGATAACAACCACCCTGGTGCAAATCACCACCTCTAAAAACTAACCAAAAAATAACTTAATACCAAAAAATACCCTTAATCTCATCACATCTTATTGGTTAACTCTGCTCTCAGCTCCATTCAGAGACTTTTTAATGGCCTCGTAAAGTCTCCCCTACTTAACAATAAGCAGATGAACTCTTTCAATTACACTTGAATTAAAGTCTTTGTCATGATTTAGGATTGTTCGCTAAAAAACCCACATGAAAAGAAAAGGAAAAAATAAATAATGCTAATAAAAAATTAAGACTCCTCTGCAGCTTTTCTTTTCTCTCCTCTGATCAATAATCTCTCTTCATCTCTGGTTTCCTGTCTTCCCTTTCTTGCTCTAAATCTGTCTTATTAACAACGTGTTCTTCTTCCTTTATTGAGTCGGTTGCCCTTTTTTTATTTTTTTATTGGCAAATCTTACAAACAGAAACAAACGGCACAAAGTCGTCCCGTGAAATCACTCTCTCTGTCCGTCTATAATCTATCGGACCAGTTTACAGCTGCGTCTAATCTCCGCGTCGCTGTATATAAAAAAACACCTTTTTTCCCCTCCAAACTCAACACTGACGGAGAACAGAGCCGCGCTAGAAAGGCGGTGTTTGTTTGCGTGTGAATGTGAGTGTCGGAGCGTGACACAGCGAGAGATCAGAAGCAGGAATGCTCCACTTGAGTTGAGATAATCCCCCCCCTTTGCCGTGTTATCAACCACACGTATTACTGGAGGTTGAGATGGATCAGTGCTGATCAAGGCCTCCGTATCCCTCCTCGAGGCATTTATGTACACACACACACACACACGAACCACAAGCATACTTATTTTCATTTCAAACAACAGCAGAGGGGAGTCTGTGCACCAAATGGGTGTCTAAGTTTAGAGGCTATACTTATCAAAACATGTGGGTAATCTGCTCTTTAGCGCCGACTCAACACACATATTATTTTCAAGGACATACAAAACCTGTTCATCCTATCAGAGGTTATAAAAACCTCTACTTGTTTGACACAAGCTCACAGTAGAGTCTGTGAACCACGCGTGTAGGAAAGCAAAACAACGAAAAGAAAGGAAACAAACGTTTCATTTGAGCATAGTTTCTGTCTCTCTCTCTCTCTATCTTATCTTCCTTTCAGAATGTGGCGAGTCATCTGAACAGTCCGTGTTTTGTAGTGTGGGGGAAAGAATAGGAGAGGATAGGATAAGAATTAAATTTAACCACTTCCAGCGACATTTCCGACATTTTACTGTGAGAGATAAATTGTAACAATAGCCAGCACCGCCGCCGCAGCGAAACACCAAGGCCAAGATGAGGTTGGGTGGCAAATAAACACCAAGCGAGCGAAAACAAACTCATCTGATTACAGAGAAAGAGCAACAAAAGCTGTTACAGGGTCACTTTTTTCCGTTTGACTGCCAAGGAGTAGCGACGATAACCGTTAGAGGGAGAGATGAGTTTGCAACTAACTAACTAACTAACTAACAACGCTACACAAAACCTCTGAGAGAAGAGCTGATGGGGAAAGAAGAAGATTCTTTCTGTCTCTCCGCCATGTCTCTTCAGTCACATCTGACAACAGGAAGTTGTACCCCCTCCGTGCAGACGGCTGCATCGTTTACAGCAGAGGTGTTAAACTGGCGGCCCGTGGTCCACATTCAGCCACAACGACCTCACCTTCTTTTAAACACAGTTGTCAACATTATTAGTATGATTTTAAGTATATAGCATATTATAGATCATTCCATATCAAAATCAAGCACTTTTACTCTGAAATTCTGCAAAATATCATCATGAGTATATTCATTGCGATGTTATGATGGAATATTATGTTTTAATTTCCAAGTTCTTGCTACTGAAGCGTTTTTTTTTACCCCACTTTCTGTTCTCTAGACCCCCCTTGACCAGACTAGACGCTCATTGGCCCCCCAGGTCATCGGAGTTTGACAGCTCTGGTTTAGAGAATCTAAAGTTCTGTTTTCTCTCAGTATCGTGCAGTTTCTTTCCTCTCCCACCCAGGTCTGAGATATTCAGTATTTATTTATAAGAATGAATATTTTGTATAACTGTCACACGTCTTAGTGGCTGCACCGTGTTATGGGATGTAGTGTTTCTGTTGCTATCGCTGTCTCTTGGTGTAACACTCACCCTGTAATCCTCTTCCAGGTGTGAAGCACTTTGTCTGCTCGAAGGCCCGAGCGACCACCGCTCCTCTCAGCATGCTGGTGATGCAGTCCACCTGAGGAAAGCACACGGGTCAAATTGTGGCATTTGTAAAACACATAAATCACACACACACACACAGAATCCTGCTGGTGATTATAATTTGCTATGCAGTGTATACACAAAAGCAGAGGAGGGCAGAGAAGCTGTTCTACAATAAAACAAATGACAGGAAGCGGCCAAATAGTGCAGAAACAGCAAGGCACAGCGTTTTTCTGCACTTCCATTGTGGACGGCGACTTCCTGATAAGTCTGCAGCCGAGCTCGAGCTCATTACTTTACAGAGGCACAGTGGGTTTCTTCACCGACTCACCTGGCTGAACAAATGCTCCAGGAAGCTGTGAAGTTTCTTCTGCTTATCGTGGGACAGCCACACGCTGGAGGGCATCTCATCGCCTGCAGACGTGTGATCACATGTCGTCAGCATCTGTCTCCACAACTACACTCATGTGGGACTTATATACACACACACATATATGTAATATAGTATATAAAAACATATAGGCGCTCAAGTTCAAAGCGTGTGTATTTTGATTTGCGTCATGGATGAAGGAATGGGATCAGACAAAGCTGTGTGAGGTGTGTGTGTGTGGCTCAGTGTGTGACTGAGACATCCTAAGAGACAGCAGGGAAGGATATTTGACAGGATACACAGCTGCGGAAGACGTTAATGACAAATCCAGCTGAGACGTGTAGCCAAACGCCTGCCATATCCAATTACATTACACTCCGGCCCCCTTTTTTTTTTTTGGTTGTTGTTTCTCAGCCTCCACGAAACGTAGCGAGACTGTCACACATGGAGCGACTTTATGGATTATATGATTATTATGTTATGATTAAATAGTGTACATACTGCAGTGCGTATCACTAAACAATGGCTTTCTGTGTAAAGATACGGTGGAGTCACGGCGTCCTGAGCACAGAGTTAAGCCCCTCTCCCCCTTTGTGTGTGTGTGTGTGTTGATCTTCTCTGTTTTTTTGGTAGCCTGCCAGGGCATGTGTTCATGTTAGTGCATGTGTGTGTTCATGTTATTGACTCCTCCTCCTCCCACTGTGAGACCATTGATAAATCTCACACTCAGAATGCGACACGGCTCCTTTTCTTTCAGAGCAAACAAACACTGTGAACACACCTGTCAGCTGACAGTCACATAATCTACCTATCCTTATTTCGATACGCTCCACAGATATCACACAAAAAACACATGACACTCGCCAGTGAATACTGTGCATATACCGTACTGCTGAAATACTTTACTGTTAATGTGAAGAGAATAATGCGTGTGTGTGTGTGTGTGTGTGTGTGTGTGCACCTGAGTCCATGTCGTCACTGTGAACATAGGAGCTGCAGTGGCTGCTGCAGATACTGGTGAAGGAGGCGATGGAGTTTCTGTTGCTGTTACAGTCACTGAGGAGAAATGACCAGAAGAAAACACCATACAACTTCATTTGAATAGAATTCAGTAATAATCAATGAATACAGACTTCTGAATTCTCAGTCTGAGGTGCAAAAATCTACACTACTGAACAAACTGCAAGTAATAATGCCGGTTAACTTAACTACTATTACTATACTATACTTGCCAATATGTTATCTGTTAATCAATTACCGAATTAAGCTACTTTGGTAAACAATTCATTGTTTTTTATGATTAAATTTAAATATGTTCTGGTTTATTTGACCAACAAATCATTTATTTTGAGAAAGAAAATAATCCATTATCATAATTGATTTTGAAGATAATCGTCAGTTGCTGCCCTATCTGTGATTACTTATTTGTGTTTATCAGTTATTTAAAAAACGTCTTGTTCATGCTTGAATCTTGTATTGTCCATAAAAAAATGTACTTCAGTCTATTCTTTAAACTGTGGAACACGGCGTCATAGAGTGAAATTCTGCACCTCTACTCCGCGTTATCACCCCTGACTGCACTCATACCTGTACGAGTCTCTGTTGCTGATTGTGTCGTGTCCAGAGTCCTCCTGCTCGTCCCCGGCGACGTTAAAACACACTTTCTTGCCGTTGCGCTCGCCCTTCTCCCCCTCGCTCTCTGCAGAGATGTAACTCTCTGGGGTCCTCACCTCTGACGTCGGAGGGTGCGTGATGGAGGACAGAATGCTGATGGAATGAGACAAAAGGGAGGGAAGAGGAAACCAGCAGAGAGAGAGGGAGAGAGACTTTACATTGTGAAGCTGAAAGACATTTGTCCAAAACTACCACTAAAGACAGCATGATAAAAACAACTCGTTTGATGCAACTGACGCTGCACAGGAAGCTACGTTACGTACAATCTGGGCTCCGACAGCTGAGTGAGCGGGCGGGCCAAACAAAACCACAACCTGTTTGTTTGTGCTCGGCTTCTGCACCAACAGCGTCCGACGGTCAAAGATCCTGCATCGTATTAATAGGTTAAAAGACGTAGCGGGGGTCACAGCAGCTGTGTCAACACGCTGATGCGACTACACTGCTTCAGAGATCAGCTCCTCTCGCTCTGCTCTGCTCTGCTCTCCATTAGGTCACTATCAGAGGAGCAGGAAGAGACCAGGCCGGGATATTTTTAAAGTTGGAGCAACACATGGCGGCATTTAGGGCCATATTCCATTTTTTTTTTTTTTGATGTCTTTTTTGATGTCTCACCACGCTCATACTTTGACACGCGATGTCTGTTTACATTTCAGGACTATTTTAATTTGTGTCTACTTACATTTTCCATTGTGTCATAACATCAGCCTTAAGGATGTTTCGAAGCGGAGGCGGCGGGGAGGAGGGGCCGCTGAAATAAACAACCTGTCCAACTTATGTTACCCACATGCATCTTAGATTTTTATGCCTCTTCATGATTCCATTCCACCCTCCTCCTCCTCCCCCCCACTTTGCCTCCATTGGCCTCTTTCCTACCCATTCACAGGCTGCCTGGGCCACAGCGATGCCCTCATTATGGTCCTCTCCAGGAGCCACCACAATGTCTCCAAAAAGAAGATTGGCATTCCATCACTATGGGGAAGCCCTTCAGGCTCCGTGATTGGCTGATCGGTTAATAAAGAAATGAGCACAGTTTGGGGCCTTTGGGGTGCAAACTGAGCGAGGGAGCAAAGGAGAATAACAATGACTGGATCACAGAAGGAGCTTTAACAAAAAAAGAGAGAGAGCGAGAGAGAGAGGGGGGGAAAAAACAGAAAAAGAACGAGTGCCGGCCAAAGTACACGACTACTTACCGCGGGCAATCAGTGAGATCTCTTAATCTCTCACAGGAAACCCTTTAACCTACTTTGACACATTAAACCATTGGGTCTGTGAGTGCATTTGCATCACAAAGCTCCGTATCAGTCAGCTTCACGCCAGGACATTTGCATGACGCTGTTTTCAATCTAAACGGAGGTAAAGAAATGGACGCTGAGAAACCTCTGCCTCTCAGGACACTCGCTGTTAATGATGTGCAGAGAATAAGGAAGCGATATGGAAAAGGAAAGGGAGGAGACTTTGTGTAAAGTACATCAGCAGACGCGTTCTCACATCGCCGTGACCCCCGCGCGTCTGTGACACAGGTTCACAGGCCGCTGCCTCAAAATGGATTCTCCCAATATCAGCCAAGAAATGATGCAACAGCGTCTTACATCCAGTTGTTTTCCCTTCCTAAATTACTCGGGGATATTTCTAATCTACTACAAATTTACCACAGACATCCGGTCTTGACTTTGAGTTTGGACTCGGAGGGGGTCACGCTTGACATAGCACACAAAAGAGGCCTTATAAATATGGCCACAGGTCATTATTACAACATTATAAAGTGGTGTTGTCCAAGTGAGGCACACCCAGCGCAGGAGGAGAAAGGCAGAGACACGGGGAGTGACTAATGTCTGCATCTATGTGTACAGACAGCTGTGTGTGGAAAGCAAAGGGTAGAGGAAATAAGGAAGGACAAAGAGGAAACTTATGGGGGCTGAGACAGGGCAGGGCGGGGGGGTGTGAACAATAAAAGTAGCAAAATGACCATACACCGCACCAAATGAAGAGCTCAGGAGTGTCCGACACACCCCACACAGGTCAGAGCGATGCACCGTGGCTGAAGCGACTGCGATCCCACACGCTCATCTGTAACAAGTCCCTGGAAAAGGTCACATCCCCCCCCCCCCACCACTCTGCCCTCTCACCAGTGCCGTCTTGCATCATTTGAGTGCATGTGGATGCATCGGCGCCTAATTGGCAGTGACATGAGTGTGTCAGGAAAAAAAAGAAAAGAAAAGTCCAGACGTTAATAAGAGCAGCCGTGCTGTGGAAGTCATCTCATTATGACTGCAGCGAGGTGACAGATCCACTCCATCCAGTGAGTTTTAATGTCATTCTGCAAACGCTGCCTCCGCAGATGAGGAGACGTCTAATGATCTGAGGCAGCAAAATGATCATAAAAGACATGCATCAGTTGCAATCATCGCTTGTCTACAGATAATTAGCAGATACCGCGTCGAGAGAAACTTGCTCATCATCATCATCTTGTGTCTTTAACATGTCGGCAGTTCACCTGGTGCGGTTACACGCCCTCGAGGTCACAGAGATTGTGTTTCCTGTGTTTGGGGGATTGGACGGTGCAGTGTTTCCCATTTCCTGTTGCACGGCTGCGTGCGCGCGTGCGCGCGTGCGTGCATGCGTGCGTCTCCAGACAATGACCTCTCCAAACATGCTACACACAGAGTTGCCCCGGCAGGAAACATCGATCTAAAACATGCACATTCCTTATCAAGTATAAAACCCTCTGCACAAGTAGAACACTTGCATACACCGCATGTTGTTTAGGTTACAGCTCGTTATGTGAGGCAATGTGGTTTCACAGAGCATCTCACAATCAGTAGTGAAGTGTCTCTTTCTATCACAGGAAAGTGTTTTGAAGGGCTTCAAAAAAAAAGCATTCATTTCACCCCTTTGTTTTGCAATTTGTGGGGGAATATGAGTGGATTCATCTCAAAACTCTGGCTGTTTAACCCTCTTATGACCATCATGAACATCAGGCAGCCTGGATTTGTTCTTTTATGGCTGTAGAATTGTCAAAAACTGTTCAATGAGTGAGTGTTTCTGCCCCTTTTTCCAAGATAACTTTCACTTTTCCATTATCTGAGTTATTCAACCATTTAGGAATCACGGTACTAAGAAGCTGCCATCCCAAAACGTGTGACGCGCTGGTGAATCTTGATTCTGTGATTGGACGCTCGTTCAACAGAAGTCCTGAGTGGCTACCGTAATGACAAGTAAATGGGAGCAATTAAAGCTCCATTTCTCTGCTTTCCCCGGTACCCATCCATCCGTCTTCTACTGCTTTTCTCTCCACAAGAGGGTCGTGGGTTGGTGCTGTGCCAATCTCAGCTGACATAGGGCGAAAGGTGGGGGTCACACCCTGGACAGATCGCCAGTTAATAGATTTCTAGAAAGGTCTAGGAGTTGCGAAGTGAAAACAAGAAAGAAACGCAGCTATTTCCTGTGCAGGTGTGATTGACCGGCATCACCTCGACAAGTACTACACTGAAATCACAATTGGAAACAAAGCAAATAGCAAAATGGAAAGACTACAATGTTCAATTCAGTAATTCTCCATCTTCATTTAGATTCTACAGCACAGGAAAATATTCAACTAACAAATTACATTTCACTCACTCGTGAATGTGGGCCCCGTGTGTCTCCATCTCTGTGACAACGGTGGTGAGTTTGTACAGGAGTTTCTGGTACGCGTCCAGCGTGAGCAGGTCGTCTTCCCTGAGCAGGAAGCGGAGGCCGTGTCCCTCTGTCCTGCCCAGGCTGTGACCCGACGGCGCTGCCATGGTGGTGATGGTGTGCTGGACGTTGACCATGGGGCTCAGCTTCCCTGAAGCAGCAAAGACGCTGTCAGAAAAAGTACTGAATATATAAAAGCACATACAAAGCTAATATTTGAACTCACCTTGCTCGGCACTGCTGCGTCGTCCCTTCTCCGGCGTGTGTTTCCGGTTGTCCAGCTGCACGCCAAAGGCGCTGCCCAGAGAGGTGGTGGTTTTGGGGTAGGAGACGTCCATCACGTTGATGTGACAGTTTGTGGGGCAGAAGTCGCTGCTGTGGAGAGGAGACACCTTGGCCTTGGCCTGCTTGAAGGTGGGCCACGCTCTGTTCTTCAGGACTCTGGCAAACTGACATGAAAAAGATGGATGGCAACAAGAGTTGGAGAGGAGGAGGAGGAGGAGAAGAAAAAAAGAAAACGTATTAGTATTGTGAGCGAGAAGTGTTTATCTTTCACTACAGTGGCACCGACCACACACCGCACAACTGGCTGCTTATAATCAATAGTAATCAAACGTGGAAAATAGGTTCTGGGAATGAAAAGTTCAGACTGCACAGGCTGGAAAAGTGTGAACATTAAAAAAAAGATTCACTACTTCACATTCTGTCTATGATTTATTTTCATCATCTCACTCCATCATTAAAGCATTTGGTCATTTGTTTGTTGTTGTTGTTGTTCTTATTGTGTCAGGGTTTGGTCTTAGTGTGCTGTGATCTTCATGTGAAAGCTGGCTCTACCAGACAGTAACTTATTTTGAAACTCTTGTGGGTGGCCACACCGTTTAGCCTTTACAGCAACAAGACGCGGGTTCATGACCTGGTTGGTTTGCATGTTTCTCCCTGTGTGTGTGTGGGAGGGTTGGGGTTCTCCGGGTTCTCCGGTTTCCTCCCACAGTCCACAGACATGCAAAATTTGGGGTTTAGGCAATTGGACACTCTAAATTGACTGTAGGTGAGAGTGGATGGTCGTTTGTCGTTGTGTCCCTGTGATGGACTGGTGACCTTCCTGTCACTTCCTGTGTGCAGCACCAGGATGTCGCACAAGATCTAAAGAGCTAGAAACACAGAGAGAGACGTGTGGGGACTCTTTTGTTTATATTTAAATGTCTCACACTACACTTTTAAAAAGGAGAGAAATAAATTTGATTTACAACTTTGTTGTTCTTTAAAAGGTACGGTGGTGTTTTTTAATTTGCTTCAGGTGAAGCCTTTATCTCAGTGATACCAAACACACTTGACCTCAAACGGGTGTTTTTGTGCTTTGAATATTTCAGATAAGTTAGTTTTAATTGCTTCGTGCATATCATACACTACTAAATGATTGTAAACGCCCTTTGGGGGTGGCTTAATGCGACTTTATCCATCTGTCTACGCTCCACATGTGACCCAAACTTCCTCTACATGCTAAGAGATAGCATCTCTGTGTAAAACATCATACACAGAACATCACAAACACATTTGATTTCTGTGTAGCACTTGCTTGCACTCTCCTTGAACCCTGGATGATTCCTTGGATGTTTGTTAGAAAGCAGATGCTTTAAAAGCACGGGATGGGTTTCCAGCTGCGGCTTGGGTTGTCCGGTAATATAATCATAATTTCATTTATAGTGGGGTCCAAAAGTCTGACACATCTGGATCCCCAAAAAATGAACGTAAGCTAAACATTTCACCTCGCTTGCCTCGGTTATCTCGGATAGTTTGAGGCTGCTGCTCCGAGAACTTTGATGTGGTCCAGACAGACCACGGAGTGACCTCTCAAGTTCACGTCGATCCCTTTTTTTCCTCCTCCCTTTGCTCTGTCCAACTGTCACTCTGTCTCCATTCCTTTATTCTTCCTCTTTCACCATCCCCTGCGTTCTCTCTCGGGGTCTGAGCAGGAATGCTACAATGCGGGAGGGGATCTTACACAACACAAACGTCCTGGCTGTGGCTGAGCACGGCTATTTTTAAGTGACTGGTAATTAATCCAAGGCTCGCTCCGACACTGAGTCAGATCTTTTCCGTTGCTCTCCTACGCTCACACTTGCATCGCATTAGGAGTGTTTTTCGGCCCGAGGACACGTGATCACAGATGAGGAGGAAAATTTAGGAAAAAAATACTTGAGCTGTAACCTAATTACACAACAAAATGCCAGATGATAATCACACAGAGTCAGTGACAAACACTTCTTGGCTTGTCTTTTTTCTTCACTTGCAGGTCACTGAGAGCAAATGACATCACACGATGTTGTGTTTAAGAGTTCGACTTCACTGTGACACGGTGATGTCAGCACGTTTGAGAAAACAAGCAAAAACAAGCTTAAAGGAAATGTTTGCCTTTTCACCACCTTTCATTATAGGGAGGAGACGCAGCCAGCGCATCGTGGATGTTACCATAAAGCTTTTTGTCACTAAAGCGGGAGATCTACTGTGAAAACTATGTTAAAGTGGATTTTCTACACCAGCTGCATTCTGGTTTTATAAATAACCAAAACAAAAAATACTAAAAAGCTGTCATATGCAGATCATAGGAGGGTAATCTCTGCCACAGCAGACAGACTGATCTCCAGTCCCATTAACCCTTTAACACCTAAGCCTCAAATGTTCTTCAAGGCTTTTTCGCTTATTTTAAAGGAAAGGAAATCATCTTTATTGTCATTATACAACCGAAACTGCACAACGAAATTTCAAGGTCAGATGGAGGGCTGATCAGAGCTGCTGCGACTGAACGTCCCGCCACAATGGATCAACCTGACTGAATGTGTGTAACATTCTAACATGTCTAGATCCCAGACTGGGAGTTGAACCCAGCACCTTCTTGCTGTGAGGCAACAGTGCTAACTACTACACTGTGCCACTGTGCCACCACCACCATGAAAGGGCCAGAAAATGTCCTGTGAGTGAGTTGCTTATGCCCATTTTTCCAGAATAACTTTCAATATCTGGCCGTTATTTACAATTTACTGCCATGTTAAATGTATGTATTAACAGTTTAAAATGAAGAAAAGCTAAAGTTTTGTTTAAAATCAAAACAAGTTGTTTTTGCACGCTAAATTTGAAATTTGAACAGTATCAAACATATTTAAAATAACATTTGTTTGAGTCTTTGTCTCAATGTCCAAAAACAGGCCAAAAAATGCAAACTTATGCACAGGCATTTTTCTGATAGCAAAACCAACAAACCACCGCGTAATTACGTTAATGCAAAGTGTCGCCTGTGATACAAAGGGTTAAAAGTAACAAAGACGCAAAGGAAGAGACCTTTGTTTGTACAAATAAAGAAACAAAAGCCTCTTTGTCGCCGTCAGAGCAGCTCAGGATTACTTACCTTCCTGTAGTTGGTGATGCGCCGGTTGATGTGCTCCACCCTGTCACCGCACATGGCACTGAAGCGCTGCTGCAGCTCCTCGGGGATCACGTCACAGCTGGAGCTCAACCTGCCACACATCTGCACCAGCGTGTCATCGTTGCGTGCCAGCGTCTCCAGGATCTGCTCGTGGAAAAGAGAGTCAGGCGTGATTAACTGATACGACAATTCTTCCCAAATCCCTGTTGGAGCACATGGTGGAATGTAAATGAACGAACAAGATCTCTCTTCTTTTTTTTTCCACTGGAAAACAAAGTTGAATTTGGCCGGAGGGTTGATTTCTCCGACAGGACTTAATGAACAGCTAAAGTAAAAACTTCCAAAGAACTGTTTATAAATCCAAGGAGATAAGGTCAGATTGTGACACACACACACACACACACACACACACACACAGAGGGACGCAGACTCTCCAGATGAGAAATTAGATACGACGAGGAAGAGAGACACAAATCTCTGAGCTGTCTTAATGAGTTGCCCAACGAGAGGAGAGGCAACAAAAAAAAAGGTGGTGAAGGAAACGCAGGACGAGCAGGAAGACAAGCTGTGCATCCCAACAATGTGTTATGAAACTCAACATCACACAGGTCTCTGAGGACAACGCAGGCGGCTTAAGCAGATGTTTATAATAATACCATAATTACTTTTCATATGGAGGAATGGGAAACTACTTATAGTCACAAGGGATACAGGATTTTTTTTCTTCTTTTATATGAACATGACTGGGTTTCATCGAGGACTTTTAAGGTCTTCAGAAAGCAAAGATTGCTTCAGATTCAAAAGTGACCATGCTGTGAACTTTTCTTATTTTCACACCAAATATGCAGAGTTATATCTACGTTTTATTGATTCTTCTTCGCGGATGACATCACAGCCAAGCATTTAACACAGCAGGGAAGTAGCGCGACGGACGCGACTTTAAACACCGAGACGTTCGGTCCACAGAAGAAGTGTCGCACTCGACTTCACGTGCAATTTGCGATCAACTCTTAATTATCACTCAGAGACTGAACGATTACACGTTCCACTTAGCTTTCACGTTCACCCAGATATTCAGGAAAAAAAAAAATCATAATTAATTTAGACTTTATCTGCTGCTCCCCTGCTGCCTGGTGAGAGATAAAAGCACTGTCATGGTTTGTTTATGTCTTTATTGGTTTCCTCCCCTCATCAACTAAGGTGAAGATGTGATAAAAATCACCCGTTTTCGCCCCTCGACTGCTTTCTTTTAACCACAGCCATCCAGAATTTACACAATTTGCATAATGTCACGGCCTAAACTACGTTGAGGTCATAAATTCTAATTAAAGTTTTTTTGTCACAGCACAGCACTTTAATGAGTTTAGTTTGGTGATTTGGTTGGACGAAACTAATCAAACACAGTGAATTACGAGCACCACGGTTTTCCACAAATTCCACAAAAATGGAGCGTTTCATTTGTTTCAGCTGCCTTTTGATGAGGTCATTTTGCTTTGTGGAGCTGCTGCTGCTGCTATGTTTTACAAAAGGGTTTTGCTTTTGAAGATCAACATAAATAATACAGTTTCAAAATGCTGCAATGCTTGTCTGTACACAACACACTGCCAGAAGTCTACAGTACCTGCTGCTGCTCCTGCAAAGACTTCACAATAAAGGCTTTTACTTTGAAACGGGTATAGTTAGTACATGCTGTGTTTGTGACACGTGTGTCAGATAAAGCTATTGAGTGGAACAGATATTAAAAAAAGAAAAAGAAATGACCTTCAGGTTTGAAATTAACAGTTAAGAAAATAACTTATTAAAGACTGATCTAGGAAGAGTCCTTTACATGAAAAGAGAAAGATACAGTATCTTTCAATTTATATGTCTTACATCAAGATAATTTACCGGGAAATCATACTTTGTGCCTTCCTAAGTAAAATGTTTAAAGATAAAAAAAGCCTCTAAAAAAAACCCCAAGAAAATATAGCCACTTTTGGGCGAAAATGACTTGCTTGATCTGCGAGTGCTGCTTGAAACAAGAAAAAAACTTGAAACAAGTCAAATTATCTTAAGTATCTTCAGCTTCAATAAGTAAATAAGTCCAAAAAATGGTGCGATTAGATAAATGCACTGAATTCAAGTCAGTTAAACTAGTACAGTCTAGTCGCCTACAACTAACCACAGAGACTCATTACACACATGATACGGTTTAAATGTTGGACGATACCTTTGCAGTGAGGCTGAAGAATCCTTTCGGTTCAACCATTTTCTCCAGCACCTGGCACTTGATGCCGGCCGTGCTGTCGTACTCGTACACCACTCCGTACTCCAGGTGGACGTTGTCCACCGTCAGACTCACGTGGTCCTTCTTCCCGTCAATGATGGCTATCGTGTTGAACTTGTCCATCACCTCTGAGATCGGAGAGAGAGGAGAGCAAAGAGACCGAGATTTCTGTTAACATGACAGCAACACACACACAAATCACGAGAATGATGTGGTGATTATGAGTGGTGATGAACATAAATAATCCCCCCCCTCCCCCCAATCGTCGCCACAAAACGAATGGGAACAGACGTTTGGCACCGTAGGAGGTCTCAGACCTCTGAAACGCAGCGTGAATCAAAGGAAGAGCCCTCGACTCAAATCATGAGCAATTCCAACAGCATTAAGTTAACTGGGCCTTTGCAAGCGCAATAACTTAATACGGCAATAAATTCTAACTCCGGAGCTGTTTGCTATGATGGAACAGCTTTTCCAGTTTTACTTGCTCGCTGGGATCCATAAATTGCGGGGGGTGGGGAGGGGGGGTTAACACTCGACGAGCCAGAGGTGGCAGCTGTTCTCAGACTAACACACTCCAGATGAGCCCGTTTGGAGCCGTGTCCGACTTGTTAACCAGAACAGGCGACAGGCTTTTGTGTTCCCGCGTGAAACAAGCCTGCGTTACATCGTCGGACACCTCTGTGCGGTTTCTGTGTGTGTGTGTGTGTGTGTGCGTTCAGTCACCTTCCACTTTGCAGTCGAAGCCGTCGCCGTTCTCCTCAGTGGTGGCTCTCTGGCTGGTCTTGTGGTTGTCGTCCTGCGCGCTCTCGTTGTTGTTGTACACCCATCTTATGGTATCTTGCTGCACAACAATAAAAAAGGTTTGCCTGCATTTAAAAACATTATTGAAAATGTTTGTGCATCGTTAAAAAAAGCAAAGAAATGATTGAAACCAAATGTGTTTTTTTCTTCTTCCAACACGTTGGACTTGACTCTGACGCTACACTGTCAAACATCTGTGTGCTTTCCTCTCATCTTAAATGATCTGGAAGCATTTTAGTCACACAAACGGAAACACAAATCAGTTTATCCGAGCATAAATCACATCCCTCCAAAAAAAACAAAAACAAAACAAGATATGATTTCTATTACTAGAAATATAGGAGATTAAAAAATTCTAACTTTCTGTGTGTATGGTACAAAGCTGAGGTTTGGGTTTGATTGCAGCATGTTTGGCTGATTCCACCCAGATACGCTGGGCAGTGAGTGACACAGCTGGGCTGGCAGAAGCTTTCACAGACATATGGAAACGTGGTGGTCGGTGACACCGCAGAAGCAAACCCATGCCAATCTCATCAGCCCACTGTGGTGTGTGCGTCGCAGCCGTGTGTGCACCTATCTGCCTGTCTTTCTGTCTGTCTGTGCTCTCCACACCCAAACCCACAGCAGCTTTTCTGCCAAGGTTACACACTGTGCCTGCCTACTGCTCTGTGGTCTTCTAATGTACAACCACACACACTAAACACAGAAAGAGACAGAGAAAGAGAGGGTGGTTCCTCCGTGTCCATACTTAACATAAACCAGATCCCCCAGTTGACTTGAAACCCTGCAGTGCTTCATTAAGTCCTACTGGAGCGGACTTAAAGTGACACACTGCACTCATTCACAACACACACCTTATTTTACACACTATTTCCCACCTTCAGCAGGTGGAGAGAGCTTGTCTGCTGTCATCCACTTTCCCTGAGGAAAGAAAACTGGGCCCGGCCATATCCTACATCCCCCTCCCCCCCTCTCTCTGACTCCAGCCACCCCCAGATCCTTTCCCACCTCTCACTGCAGCAGCGTGCCAGTCTCCCACAGCAGTCCCACTCCTGTGAGCCAGAGGTCAGCACTGGAGGAGCCAAAACTACTATTATTTCTGTGTAATGACCCAGGGGAAGGAAAGACAGAGTCAGAGAAAGAGAGAGTGATATGAAGGTAAAAAGAGAGAGCACTAGGAGGTCTGCATTTTTCTCACAGCCCTCTCTTTCTGCTCTTTTACGATCTCCCACACTTCATCTAGTTTCACTGCACACTTTCAGCATGTTTTCTTCTCCTCTCTCACCTGCGAGGGCCGCCGGTACTTCCTGCACGCCGTGACGTGAGCGATGACGCTGGCGTGGCTCTCCTTGCTCACGTTGATGCCGTTCACCTTGATGATGCACTGTCCCGGGTGGAGGCCAGCGATGGCTGCCACCGTGCCTGTTGTGAGGGAAAGAGAGAGACGCACACGATCAGAAAGAAACAAACAAAATACAAACACCTGTGACATTTTCTACATCCTGTACACAAAAGTTGGCTCAACTAGGTTCCTTTTTTCTTTTTTTTTTAAAATTGTATTTACACGTTAATTTCCTGTTTTGGCAGCTCAGGGGGAGTGTGAGTGTGAGAGAGAGCATGAGAGGAGGGAAGTTGTTTATCTGGGAGAGACGAGGGCCTTTCTGTGGGACGCAGTTCAGAGCCTCAAGGTTTTACAGCTATCGGAAGGAAGTGCACGGCAGACAAAATATTCCTCCCCCTTTGTTTTCATAGCTCCTCAAACACTAACACTCCATGCATACTCTCACACTGCACTATACATAGTTTTACATTCCCCTCACTGAGTTATATCAGGAAATATAAGCTCTAAGCTATAAGCTCTCGCTTCCTCTGCTGTCTCAGTGAAGAACACGCTACAGGCCAAAGCAAGAACACTAAGACTATGTGGTCAACATAGGCGGTGTAGACATTTATAACTGCATATTTTTGCAGAGAAAGCACGTTTTTTTGTTTTAAACAGAAAATATGACACAATAAAAGCATACTTTTTTACTATTTAAGAGACGCAATGTAGGATTTCAACCTTCAAATAATGTTTAAAGATTATTTTGATGGTACATCAACGTCTGCCAAAAATATTTTATTGAATTTCTGTTGGTCGATCCCCCTCTAAACCCTACACACCGCAGCCTGCAAACGAAATGAATTCAATTAGCACTGAATGAATTTCCTGATGGAATTTATCTGTTCAGCTGCTCTGCATTCCCGTCACTCCACCTTGTGTGTCTCTCACTTTTTTTAATGACTCGAATTTCGCAATTACCTGCTCCTGTTGACCCTAAAACACCCGGGGCATCACAGCTGTTGTGACACTCCGAGGGATCAGTCACGGGTTCCAAGGCAACGACATGGCCAAACACCAACGACACACACACACACACAAAGACGCGTCTACACCCTGCTCCACCAATTAGAGAAGAAAGAGGAAAAACAACTAAATTCCCTTGAGAACAGCCAGACAAGGCCATGGATTGTTTTTTGATTGAACACTGTCTTGTGAAAACCCTGATAGCACTGCTACTAAACATGTAAGAGGGAGGGAGGGGGGAGGGGCTTTAATAAACTTCCCCAACACACCGAGGAATTGAACTACAGAGAAGAATGTAAGTAGGTGCATGGCAATCATTGTGATGAGCTGATAACCAGTTAAGGTTTTTGCAGCTCCATTAAACGACATGGAAAGCATGAGAGAAGGGGATGTGGGGGGGTGGGGGGTTTGGGGTAGGTGTGTTACTGGCCTCCTGTGGCCAAGTCACGCACACAAGCAGCTGTGTTTGCCAGCTGTGCCACAGTAACAGAGAGGTTTTTCTGCTGATGAGGCAAAGACGGCTCACCTCTCCCGACAGCGTGCACCACAGACGGACCGAAGCCACGAATCTGAAAACCTAACCCGTCCGCTGAGTCTGGGATCTTCACCGTCCTGAAGATAAGGAGGAGAGAAAAAAAAAAAGGCTAATGCATTAAAAGTGATACATGTAAACAACGAGATGGCGTTGCAGTGTCTGCAGATTGCACTTACTCCCTTGGTTTGGTGCTGACCAGCACCCGCAGAGGTTTCTTGCTGTTGAAACACTGCCTGAGGAGAACTTCCACTTCAGAGAAAGGTCTGAGGAACACCAGGTCCCCATTTATGGCAAACAGCTTCTTTCCAACCTCCAGGCCGGCCATCTTACATAGGATATAAAAGAAAGCAGGATCATGATTTGAACAACAGAAAAAGACAAAACTTCTCCAATGATATCTGAGTGCACACAGCTGGATCCCGTCATGGATCTCAGATCGGATATTTGAAAGGCAAACACGCACAATGCCAGTGTCTATGCAAACCAGACCTTCCAGCCGCATGCAGCGCTACTTCAGGGCTGGAGGGAATTACGGGTCGTGCGCTCAGAGTGTTCACATTTTGCCTCCAAACTCTGTCCCATTTCCATCTTGCAGATCAAAGCGAGAAAACACCAAAGAAGACCTCAAAAACATGGCGCCCTTTAATGTGTTGTGTTTCTGCGCAGAACAAAAAATGCTCCAAACGTTAGCATCAGTGTCCTACTCCATAAATCAGACTTAGCTTAGGAGCAAACAGTTTGGGGGTTTATGTAGTTTATGACTGATGATGGAACCATGTTTTATCAACAGCAGGCTTTCGGGTCACTGGTATGCGTCTGCTTTGAAGGCACTGCAGCTCAGCGAGAGTCAAATGCAGCGCAGAGTAGATAAGCTGATGGTTCAGAGGCACACGGGCCCTTATATCCTTAGATCCTGAGCTCTACCATGTCACAGCAGACATTACAGTGATTGACATACAAGTTGAACACTTAAATCCTGCAGAATTAGTTTCAAATGTTGTGTTGTGATCAGTGGATTTGCATGAGATAAAGACAGATCTGCAATCTGATGCTTTCTGAGACAACTGCAGGGTCCTAATGCAGGAAATCACAACAATACTGTTCCAGAATAAGGTGAAGTTACTATGGAATTACATATAGAACACTTTTCATGAAGCAAATAAAATATCGATGTAATCATTCAAAAATATTGTATTTTAGTGTTTGAAAATAGACTCGCCTGATTTGTTCTTTGGTTTTTTGTTTGCAATTCTGACCGAAAGTAGTCACAGGCTTGGAGTCGGTGTCCGTCCGTATCTAACGTTTGTCAGATTATAAACGTTAGATACAATTATTTTGTCGGAATGTCAACGGGGAAAACTTGGAACAACGAGTTCCAGACGGACATCGACTCCAAGCCTGTGACTACTTCCGCTCCAAAACTCAATAACCAATTAGCAGGCAGCTTCTTAAGGCCCGCCCACGGTCAGAATCGCAAACAAAAAAAACACACCGCAAAGAACGAAAGGAGTGTATTTTCAAACAATAAAATACAATATTTCTGAATGATTAAATCGATATTTTATTTGCTTCATCACAAGTTACAAGTAGGGATGTACCGAAATGAAAATTGTTGGCCGAAAACCGAAACACCAAAAGAAATGATTATGCCAATTCTGTACCATTGTTTTTTTAATCTAATGTTGTTGTTATGGCTGGGACTGTGTGTACTTACCTCACTGAAGAGACAGATTAATATTCATTCAAGAAGAAATCAATTAAGAATCGAGCACAGTCGCGATGATGTGCAGGGGATCCGAGTAGATCTTACCAAAACGCGTTGACAGACTCTTAAGAGCACATTTTTCATTGACTTCTCAGCATTTAATAGGTGCTCATGTTGGAACCGTTCTAAACTGATCTTGGACAGACTCTAAGCAGGAATAGCGCATGCTAGTTTTTCCATGCGTCCTGTCCTGTTATTTTCTGTGCAATGATCCATCCATACTGCACAGATCCATGTCAATGAGTGTGTACTGTGTCGACCAGATGTGTGTGCTCACCTCAGCTGGGGAGCCCTTCTCCACACATTTGATTATCGGGACTCTGTTCCTCTCCTCCAGCGTGAAACCATAGCCGCCAACGTTGGGCCTTATCTGGAACACAACACATCTCACGTCAGCTAAATCCCAGGACAGCAAACAGACATTCCATTCTCACAGAGCACAAACATATGCACACACCAGATGAAAATTCCTGCACACATACACACGCAGCTATATGGTGGGATTTGCTCATTCGCTTAAAAAAATGCTTACTGAAGTATAAAATGGACTTTTGCAGTGTTATGACTTTTCCTCGTCTCACAGCTGTGTTTCACAATGATTTATTGTGCTCACAGGATTCCTCCAGCGAGCACAATATAGCAATGTTATAGCGTATTAGGACAGAACGAGAGCTTATCAGTCAATAAGCACACAAAGGGATAACGCCAGCGAGCACTCACGAGCAGAGACTTGGAGATGACGTTCTCCACTATTTTCAGGTCGTGCTTTATGGGTTTGTGCTTGGTGTTGGAGCCCTCCATCTCCTCGTCGGCGAAGAAGCGGAACAGAAGAGGCTCGTCCTTGAACTCGCTCTTTTCCAACACTGAGGGAAGAGACAATAAGGAAGTAAATGTGAATTAAAAGGCAAAAAAATGGGATTAGATGTGTCAACTTTCAAGAGAAACATGACATTAAGAAGAGAAACATTAAGACATAAAGTTTACATTTCTGACATTATCGTCATCCTGGTAAGTTTCAGAGCAGATTTAATTCATAGCATAGCGTAGACTTTTTTTCCAGGTCATGACATGATTTATTTTCATTTTATAAGATTCTTTTTTCTGGTCTTTTTTTTACAAGATTTTATTTCTGGTCTATTTTTACGAAAAAAAATTTTCGGGTCTGTTTTTTTACATGATTTTTTTGGGGGTCTGTTTTTCCGAGATTTTATTTCGGGTCTGTTTATTTACATGATTTTTTTTTTTGTTTTTAAGAGATTTTTTTCGGGTCTGTTTATTTACATGATTTTTTTTTGTTTTTAAGAGATTTTATTTTGGGTCTGTTTTTTTAAAATGATTTTTTTTTCATTTTATACGATTATTTTTTCTGGTCTATTTTTACGAGATTTGTTTTTTGGGTCTGTTTTTACAAGATTTTTTTTCGGGTCTGTTTTTAAGAGATTTTTTCCGGGTCTGTTTTTGTGTTTTTCCCTTGTGATGGCCCAGGCGGTTAATTTATGAAAAATTCTGATCGTTTCTGCACAAAAGAGAAACACTGTATGTTGTGACTGTCTAAGCATGACAGCATAGAACAACTGCATAAATATAAACCAGGAAAGTGAGGGAGACCCCACTTCTGTTGCAAACTATCCCTTTTGAATGAGCTCGATCTCCACAGCAACACGATGCCTTCACCAAGACTTGAAAAAATAACTGAGGGGAAAAAAGCCCTTCCCTCTCACATTCCCCTCACTTCGTTCCCTTTAAGATCAGATCTACTGCCAGTAGTTTTAATAGTCACAGAGTCGGGCCAAATAACTTGCAGGTACAAATGGTTAAAATGACGCCCTGTAGGCTGTGGAAGTGCTCATAATTTGTAGTGTGAGGTTGGCGCTGTGGGTAAAGTTTGAAGCGGTTACATCATGGGGTATACGAGAAAACACACTGTGACTCATGCTGTAGCATGTATGAATTAAAAACAAGCCTGACCCCTTGTAAACAAGCTGTAGCCATGGCAACGGACTTAAACTGACAAAAATCCTTTTTTTTTTTCTTTTCCTTTTTAACGTTACTGGCCAGTTTCTAGAAAGCTAAATCCAGAAAAATGCAGTGTTTACGTGAAGTGAACGCATGAATGCAGCCACAGCCCTAACAACACAAACACACACATATACACAAATGCAAATTCAGTCAATGGACTGGAAAAAAAAAAACTTCTATTCCTAGCGTGTCAAAGGGATTAAAAGTAGAAGTGGAGAAAGAACAAGAGCAGTGGTGTTCTAAAACGGGACGCTAAATGCCAAACGCCCTCCGCGCGCGGTTTCTCCACAGCATTCAACTCCCGTTTAGTCAGCGACGCGGAGGATTCCACGCTTTGTGCACGGCATGATCACAACTTTGCTTTTTTGTTTGCGTTTGTTTTGACAGTGTGCTGAAGGTCCACGGCAGTGACGAGTGATCCGTACCGTGATGCATGAAGCCGTTGTGGCACAGCTCCACCCCCAAGATCAACGCCTCCTCCCTCGTCCGACAGTCGCCCTGCGACAGAAGACGAGAGGATAGAGGGCACAGAGGACAGAGGAGACACATTTAAAGTAAGACAATGAGAGAAAGTTGGGGGGGGGGGGAAGAAAGAACATTGTGTTTAGACAGCAGTCAAAATGTCAAACTCGTACCCCCTTTGTTCTTACATCAAGAAACCCCTGAGGCCGACAGAGCCACTCCGTCTTACACACAGTCAGAATCAGGATGAGACAGCAGACTCCCGGGTCAAACACAATCACGTAGACTACCACACACAGAGACATGCGTGCATGCTCACACAGACATGTGATATCTGCCACTGATGCTGCGGTGGTGGTCATATACATTTCTTTGTTAGTCATCCTGGAATGGAGTGGACTGGACTATCAACCAGGCAAGCTCAAAGCTTCCTGTCAAAGTCAATAAACCTCCGCCGCCGCCGCATCGGTCCTTGTTTCCTCCTTCTCACTCCGCTGAGAGTCTCGAGTCTGACGGCATGAAAGCGCTTTGTTGTCTCCCGTTTCCTTCCTTCTGTAGCACATTTGAAGTGACCTGCTGTTACGACAGCAGCTACTTGTCCCCCTCCACCTTCCTTTAAACTTCTCATTCTCACCGGCAAAATAAATGTGTTTTCAAAAATGACATTTAACAGCATCTCTGCCTGACCAACAGCTTTGCATTCTCATTCATTCTCAATGTCAGTATCACAAGTTTCATCGGGTGCTTTGTGGCGTTTTCAGCCATGGTCTAACTGTATGCCACCGGCTCGCTTTACTAGCGCTATGCAGCTGTTGCAACTCAGCCTTGGCTCCATCAATGGAGACTTCGATCGTGGGGTTGTCGCAGGCAACATGAAAATAAACGCTGCTATAGAGTCGTGCGGAGGTGATAATCAGCACTGTGTAAACTCGTTTTAACAGCTTTTGTACAAACTGTAAATCAAAATGTTACAATAGAGACATGTAAAAACCATACAATTCCACTGAAAAGTTGCTTTATGATAGTTTTTAGCGCTTACCTGTGCAATAAGCCAGTCTATTAGTTTGTTGGCCATCACTACCGACTTGTACGTCCGCAGATGGTAGTCCTTATCCCTGGATGGGACATCAGAAAGGAATCATGATTCAGGATTAGGGGGAAAAACAAAACTATACCTTTAAGCTTGGACTGTGCCACGTACTGCGGTAACTCAACCGCGTGATTCACTTTAAGTGTAATAAACCCAGATGGTGAACATGAAGGGTAGTAATTGCTTGGTTTATTTAAACAATACTTTAAAGGAGGACTAATAATTTCCACTGTCAGCAAAGGTGCGGTCGCTTTTCAAGCACTGGCAGCGGTGTCATAAATCTGAGGGAGTTTTTCTGACAGTCGGTGACAGCAGAGCAGCATTCCTACAGGCGAGGCTGGTAATGGCCCCTGCAGTGTTTTTGGCCCCGGGGTGCCCCTGTGTCAGTCTGCTGTCACTGTTTTCAGTGTTACTCTGCCAGACCCCGAGAATGCTGTCTGAAATAGAGCTGTGCTTTTCCCATGAACGCCGGGGCCTCCCTGGGGACACGCAAGGGGGCTGAGCTGCGGGAAAGGCCGGGAAAGTCCTGAACCACTGTGACTTCCACAACTTCACCGCTTCTGTCCAACGCAAACAATGAAGTGCACGCACGCACGCACACACACACACACCTGTAGCACTCTCATTGTTTCAGTCGAGTCAAACATGACATCTGGGCCAAGTTTAAGTCTAATCTCAGCTAATCCCATCTCAAGCTTGTCAGAATGTGAGCCACATATTTGTTCAGGTCTGTTTTAACGTGATTTTTTTTGGAGGTCTGTTTCTGCGCATTTTTTTTTTCCAGGGACTGTTTTTTGGGGTCCGTCTTCGCAAAACAAAAATTTTCACAGGTGTTTTTACAAGATTTTCTTTGGGTCTGTTTTTATGAGATTTTTTTCAGGGTCTGTTATTAAAATACTTTTTTTGGGGTCTGGTTTTACGAGAGATGTTTTAAGAGTTAAAAACAAGTCAAACATGACATGTGGGCCAAGTTTAGGTCTAATCCAAGCTTTGTCAAACTTGTCAGAATGTGAACTACGGGAAGGCCAAACGCTGCCCTGCTTCCTCCACAGTGGAACATTGTGTTGCATAAATGGATTTGACAGCCTGCGATGGTTTCTGATGAGGACTGCAGTGCTGATATCAGCGAGTGAGTCACATCACCCTGCCATGTCAGGCATAAACCACTCAGACCATTAGATGCGAGAGGCACCCTGTTTTCCCCCCCTGAATGGGCTGAATGGGATCCCAGAGCCAGAGAAACTGTGGCTACAGCGGCTGGTGCACAGTGAGGCTGTCAGAGTGAAGAATGGGGGGTAAAGTGAGGGCCAGTGGGCAGCCATATGTCCAGGATGAGGAAACAGCAGTTTGAGGAGTAACTTAGGAAAAGGTCAGCGAGCTGGTTTTTTAACTTTCTCTGCAATGAAACAAGTTTCCTTTGACATTTTGGGAGAAGTGGGGGAAATGGATGATGTAATGAATCTTGTGTTTTTTAAAGGAGTGTGTGCTTTAAGTTTCTCTTTTCCTGATGAATTACTCAAGTAAACTACAAGCAAAAAAATCCTACACACATATATCAAACAAATTAACTTTCTGGAGGATTCATCAGCATCACAAAGACATTTTCAATATTCCTCAAGGCTGGACTGAGATGCCACTTTTTTACTTCACCTGTGAGGATAATTTGTTTATTTAGTTGTACTCTGGAGATTTGTACAGGAGTGTACGGCATTCACCTAAAATAGTTTTTTTTCGGGGTCTGTTTTAATGGAAAAAGTTTCAGGTCTGTATTTACCAGGTTTTTTTCGGGGTCTGTATTTACTAGATTTTTTTTCGGGGTCTGCATTTACTAGATTTCTTTTTGTTTGTAAAAATCCGGGTATCAGGAATTCTTTTTTTGCTCCTCAACGCATCCAACAGAAGCCGGTTGCAATACGCTTCCGTAGACGAGAAGCACCAGGACGATGGTGTAGCCCTCCTGCCCAGTCGGCTTGCCTGACCATTGCAAACATCGCAATCTCCAGCAGAACAACCGCCGACAAACTAATAACAATTTCATCAACATTACTTAAAAACAGGAGAATCTCCCAGTGTCTCAAACCCAAAGCAAAGTAAATCTCGCAAAAACAGCCGTTTTAAACATTATTTTGGGTGAATGCAATACACTTCTGTAGATTTACAGGCTCTCTCCAAACTACATTTCGAGGTCTAAGTGTGTGTTTACAGCTTTGGCTTCCTGTGGATAAACTGTGCATCACCAGGAGTGAAGAGATTCACTGCTTTCTTGGGATGAAAGCAGGGGGGCACAGTAGCTGCTGTGGGGTTGAGCATGACATGGCCCTCTTTCATCTCTGTCGCCCTGCCAGGAAATTCCACCTAATTAGGCAGAGGCTGATTGCTCCAATTAAACTCTGGCATTCCCAGGCTCTTTGTACTGCTGCTCTCAGAATGTGCTGCACAGATATGCCAGTACACTTATATACGTCCAACACTTCGTATATATATATAACACCTCGCACTGAAATTTCTAAGACGCTTATATGTTGGATTACATTCAGGATGAGTTTGACCCCCAGCAGCCATTTCACAGTTTCACTGGTGTGAAATTATAGCTTTTTTTTTCCTCAGGCCATTTGACATCCAGCATAAACACGGAGCCTTAATACCATGTTCTGTGGTGAAGCACATCAGCGGCCTACACCTCAAACGCTACTCCAGCGGAATTTGGAAGAACAACACTGGGAAACCAAAAACGTGCATCGCATCACTCCAATAAAACCAGAATTGCTCCAATTCTAATTCAGTCAGATGAGGAGATGTGCGTGTGCCAAAACTGATGCACGAACCACATGTTTTACATTTACGGTTTTAGTGACTATTTCATGGGCATAATGGATGTTTCTGTTTGCACGTGTTTACACTAATTACCAACCGTAACTTACTTTTGGGATTGCCTAACTGGAAATATCCTCCACATATAATTGAAAAACATCAGACTCTAATTTCAGCACTGAGAGCCTGAAAGCAGAAAGCAGATCATCAGATTTGAATAAAAATAGTGACTCAAGTTTTCGGTGGGTGGCAATGTTACAAACAATAACCTGATGGGGTTACTGGGTTCACAGGACAACAGCAAAGTGTCGTTTCAAGTAATAGGGACATAACACAATTTTCTAAAATGCACATCCTGGGGTCTGACTTTGATTGGATGAGCAGATGACAAGAAAATCGAAAGGACAGAGAGACGGATAGACGGAAGAAAACAGATATTTCAAATTATGGTTTCTAGCTCAACACTGTGTCTGACACCGAATCAATACGCTGCCAGTCACACTTAGTGGATTTTGTATATTGTAGCGTATTATTATGAGAGGATTTATCTTGCACTTGCTATTACTATTCTGATCAAAAACACAAAACAACAGGTGAATGACGAGGACAGGTGAATGATGAGGACAGTTTAGGACAGGTGAATGAAGAGGACAGGTGAATTGGTGCTAAGTTAAGGTCCCTGAGTGAGTGACATTTGTGACCTTTGACCCATGTTGACTGATACATTATGTGTTTACATATTTTATTTTGTCAGCACTAATTTGTAAAAATGTGCCTTTAATTAAAAACAATTCATGTGAGATTTGTGTCCCCCTGTCCTTAAGAACGAACCCCAACCTTGTTAAAAAAGTAACTAAGTAACTTTTACTTTAAGTACATTTTAAATCAAAATAGAGGTACTTTTACTTGAGTAGAATATTTCAGTACCCTTTCCACCTCTGCTTAAGGGTCATTCACAAGATTCTCTACAGCTTTACACAGTTCTCTTCATCAGATCAAAGTGTTTGTCTAGTGTTTGTGGAGATGGAACTTTGGAGATGAAAGTACACGTTCAGTAGCTTATTCATCCATGCAGGGTTAGCTTTGAGGCCCAATCACAATCAGACAGCCACGTGCTAAAGAGCTGGGATGGGATGACAGGTCTTGTAAGAGGACCTCGGGTGGGAATTGTTTTGTGAAACAGCTCGACCGCCCACGAGCCCCGCAGCTCTCCATCACCATCTGCACCGACTCCTTCGTCGGTTTCGTTTTAAAAACAATGAGCTCATAGTTCATCAAGATATTCTTCTCCACACTGTGGAAGCTTTGTGGTATATGAGACTTATTTTTAGCAACAGCAAAAGCCAGATGCTAAGCTCCTGGAGCTCCACCTGGAAAAAGAAAAAAAGGTCTTGTTTACCTGATGACCGGAGTGAAAAGGCTGTGGAGGCGGCAGAAGAGTCGAACACCCTGAGGAAAAAACAAGAGAGAGAGAGAGGGTTTATTCCATGACGTTTTTGCCCTTTGATTAAATTAGACCTCGCTGTATGAAGGGCTACCTTGGAAATGACGTCGTGCATGTCGCTCCTGGGGTGGTAGGTGCCGTCGTCGTAGCGGAAGCGGTACAGCACGGGCTCTGGCTTGAACTGGTGTTTGTCTGTGACTGAGAGACATAAGGAAGACACAAGTGAAAGAGAGTCGCAAAAGGCGGAGGAGGAATAATTCATCTCGCCTCATATTTGAAAGTCAAACAGAGCCATGTGGAGACAAGAGAGAGACTCAAACCTCATGTCGCGGGGCTCACTCAGAGATCCTCAGAGCTCTTTTTTCCTTTTGCTTCAGGGAACTCGCAGATCTGTCAAAGATCCTCTGAGCAACAACAACAGTTTGCTCTGGATTCTTGGCTGCGGCGGCGCAGATTCCATTAAAGGTTTTTATGAAAAGATATTCAATCGTGTTTTGTTTTTTTAACCCGGCGACGTCTGAGAGAGAGCTCGGCGGGTTGAGGGAGTTATTCCTCTCCGTCAGTAACATTTAAAGCTCAATCTATTTCTCTTTGAGGTAGCAATAAAACACCCTGGGTGGGTGAGTTAAGATACAACTTGGCTCGAGGCCCCGACTCTTTTGAGGAAATAACACACGCAGAGCACGACGCGCCAGTTCGTGTGAACACAAAGCTTGAGCCAGCTCAGAACTCATACACTTAACAAAAAGACACTTGTTATCCAAAGCCACAGAAGAGTCTCTGAGCAGATATTACACAAACATTACAGTAAGAAGAGATTAACGTTCATAATCCCTTACCTAAACATGGAGTGTTCAAACAGGATACCTGCTAAGACGGAAATAACAGCTGCAGCAACAGTAAGGGATCCAGCTTGTTGACGGAGGAACATGGAAATGAGACCGTGGTGGATTTGGTTTTGGATATGGAGGAGCAAAGGATGATTAAGGGTGATTTCATAGCTGCTCCGATTCAGGGAGTAACATGTTCCAACTTAACCTCAGTTTTATTCGTTTTCACACTGCAGCCTGGACTTGACATATACTCATACAGTTTTGTGATTGGTTTAGGATTTTGTGGGAAATTTGCCGTTCTCTGGATGGTGATATACGATCTAGACATGGAGGCATCTAATGACCTATTCACCGGACAGTTTGTATTCCAAAGACACATCAGGTTCGCTGCTTGGTTATATATCGCTCCATTTATAAGCGACACATGTGGCTCTTCAGCCTCTCAGCAGTGGCTCCTTGTAGCTTTTTTTCCTGTCAGAGTGAACGCCTCTTATTTGGAGATCAAGGCGATAAATCAAAATGTCTAAATATGCATCACATCCAATGTCTGCGTCGAAATGCATTGCATTCTTCTGCCACCCTCCATCTTCATTTCTGCCCGTTCACTTCATAATTTATTTGGGTACATTGGTGCATACTGTGACTGATTCAGCACTGCACCTTTATTATACTGAGAAAACCTTTGAATTAAAAAAAAAAGCCTTAATAAACTTGTGAAGCCATTCCTGACACTTACATGAAGTAATGTGCAGACGTTTGGAGTCGTGTCCATCTTTGGATCCACAGGCAGTTTTTCTCAAGCATGAACTACATACAATTCCGTTTTTTAAACAGCAATGAAATGTCAAAAGTTTCTTTTTGTAATTCTTAAATTTCATCAATTCAACAAACTATCATTCTTTATACATGTTATTATTTTTATCTTATGAGTCAAAAAAGGATTTTGAGGCTCCAGATTTTATTTTATATGAGTGGAGAGGGTTCAATAATGGCTCTTTTCATCCTAAAAGCTTGCAGACCCCTGGCCTAGACTCTTTAAAACGTGCAGCTCGAACTCTGTTGAACAAAGTTGTTTCTGGCAGTGGCAGTTGGATACTAATACATTAAATTGTGTGAAGGAGTGGAGTGCCATTGATGTGTTCACACAAGCCCATTAGAAGCGGAACAACGAGCTGGGAATGAAAGCAACGTAAGAAAAGTGTGTAAAAACCAACCGTGGTGCATGATGCCGTTTTCCAGCAGAGCTTGACCCAGGTGAACTCCTTCCTCCGGGTTCCCCGTCTCGCCGATTTCCATCAGCCAAGACACAAACTCACTGCAGGAAAAACACAAAACACAACTGGCATGTGAGAAACACAAGCAATAACACAAGATGACCATAAACATTTACTGAATTATTCATTTGATTATTGCAACAAACGCTGTCTTGGCAAAAATTAAATGAATTAATTACTTTTGTAGGCCACCAGGGTTTAGTTTTTATGTATACTGTCCGTGTTTGACTTTATTTGTTTTATAAACGAGATGGAACACGATCACAAAAGGACTTTATTGGGACCTCGGGAAGTCCGTGATGATCATTGCACCGCATCATTTACGACTGGGAAGGAAACAGTCAAGAAACATTTATTTACTCCCACTTTGATAAGAAAGAGAACGAGAGAGAGCAAGAAGCTGAGTGAGAGGACTGAACAATGTGAACAACCAGAGTAGCAGTAGCTTATCAGATTACTCCCTCAATGTCCCGTCTCCCCCACAAAAGTCAAACAAACACATCCAGCGGCACCAGCAGAATTCCACGAAGGAGGAGGCAGAGTGTGAGGGGAAAAAAAGCCAACAGGCACATTTAGAAAAGCTTTCAGAAGAACCTCTGACCAAAAAACACCAGCACTCTTTTAACCGCTCGTCCCTGCTGTCGTCTTTTCTCTCCACAAGAGACCACAGGGGAGGAAAAAAAACATCTGCAACAATGTCAATTTGTCAGCCTCTGCACCTTAACCAGAGAAAGAAAAACAGCCCGTGATGGGAGTTCTCATGGCCTTGAGCAGATTAGGGTCACGTCCGCAATAAACAGTTTCAAGCGATTGAAAAACGCCATATGGATCGGGGAGAAATTGGGCAAATCATAAACCCTTCAGAGTTTAGACTCATAATATCAAGCATTTCAGAATATGACCATTGGTGCTTGGTCTCTGAGGGGGCGATGTGGGGAAATGTGGCTCATTTAACCTTAATTGTGCCCTGGAAAACCGATCAGCTGTGGGGTCAAACATAAACACAACATCTTTGCAACTGTGGTTATTTCACCAAAAACAGAGCAACTGATTTGTTTTGGTAAGCTGGAAGAAAAATGTGATTTCACACAATCACAAACCAGGATTTAGCACTATTTAAGTGGAATTTTTTGGACTTTTAAATGATGTTGAATCCAAAGGGGCAAGGAACTATATTCAGTAACTCCTCCCACGTTACTGTGCGTTACTGCGAGATCTTAAAAGCACGTCAATCTCACTCAGGCAATCAGCAGACACTGTGCTACATCAGTTTAGGAAGGCTGAAGGTTTCGGTTATACGGCTCAGTCTCCTCCTGCGTCTACTGTAATATGTCAAAAATGAATGATGGTAAGTTAAAGAAATCAATGAGGTATGTTGGAGCAGGGAAACATCTAAAACATGGACAGGACAGCGGTCATGGAGGACCAGGATCTGTTCTAAAATGTTCTCAAATAATGTTCCTTTCACTTTATTTGTGTTTTCTTGTATATTCTGGACAGGGTTCTAGAAGGAACCATAGTGTGTGGTATCTTCATGGTAGGGCTGCAACGATTATTCGAGTAATCGATTACTAAATTAATCAACTATTTTGATAATCACTTAATCCTTTTGAGTGTTTTTTGAATAATTTTTCAGCTTCTTAAATGTGAATATGTTCTGGTTTCTTTGCTCCAGTTGACAAAGAAATCATTCAAACTGAATAATTTTGGATTGTGGACAAAATAAGACATTCAAGAACATCATCATTTCCCGGTTTGGGAAACAAAGATGAAGATTTTTCAACGTTTTCTGACATTTTACAGATAAATAATCAAAAGATTAATTGATTATGAAAATAATCTACTACTTCATGGACCTTGATTTTCTAAATGTTGAAAAAGGTAACAAAAGTCCCATTTTATCCTCCAATAACACTCTCAGGTCGCATCTTTATATTAAACGTTATTTTTCATTCATTTCAAAAATGTTGCCTAAGATTTTAAACATCACAAAAATTGTCTTTATCCTTACATTCACATAATCTCAAACAATACTGCCTGGACATTCTTCTCTGACCTCTGACCTCATCACCAGTACATTTCCACCCAGACAACCTCACATCATTCTCAGAAAACCCTTGAGATGATTGTGCATGAAAATCTCAGCAGATCGGCTCTTTCTGAAATACTCAGACGAGTCCGTCTGACACGTTCAAGTCATTTCAAATCCCATTTCTTCCATGTTCTGAGGCTCGGTTTGAGTTTTTCAGCAGGTCGTCTCGACCTCGTGTTTCAATGAATAGATGTTTGCCGTTGAACACACACACACACGCCACTTTATTAGGTACGAGTGTCGCTCTTGTTATTCGCCTTCTGGTTCAGTAATTGATATTAAAAGCGCCGTTCAAACTAAATTTGTGCATCAAGCGACGTCAGCGAGAAAGAGCAGCTGCTGTCACAGGCAAAGGGCATTGCTTCACAGGGTGAACAACCTTTTCATTCAGCTTTTAAAGGGCATTTCTTCACAATCAGAACCAGCTGACATGACTGTCTGCCATGATATGAAGCAAAGGGGAAACTTTGAATCTCCGTTGTTTTGCAGCAAGGTAGGTGGCTGTCGTGGACATTCCCTGTGATGAATTACGCCGTCGCCGAAAACAAACAACAAATAAGATTGTACTGTTTTTTCTCCAAAAACAGGGGGAGGAGTTTGAGAGCCAGAAATAGCTGCTGGCCTTAAAAAGAAAATCACCAAGAAAAACAAGGAGTTACGAGGGAGAGAATAAAATGCAAAGCGTTTCACAATGGAGGGAGTGGGTTTGGATTCAAAGCCACGGGGCAATGTGGCTTTCATCAGAGAAATACCATCCTGGTTCCAATTCAACAGTTACGCCCATGTGTAATCATCACCACAATCATCGCAGACAACAGCAGACAACGGAGAGGTTTACGACGTCTTTGCACTAAAACGCTGGTGTTTCAGGTGTCGTTTCGTACGATCTCTTCGGACTCACGGATGTGACAACATGTGACCGACGTTTGATCCTTTCTAATCTTCTTTTAGCTGACAGATCCATTCCTCCTCCAGACCACAAGGGCTCTGGTGTTGTCTGTGTGGACCAAAGGAGAAAAAAAAAAAGGAACTCCTCGCTCCAAACCACCATGAAATGTAACTTGGCCACAACTATGTCCGACTGGACTTTTGGGGTTTTTTCTCTCCATGCTTTTAAAAATAACAGGGATTTTAAAATGACTGTTTACGTTGGGGTGACTTTTGGTGTGATTATTACTAGTCAGCGTGTCTTTTTGAAAAATCTGAGACAAACTCTGAAAACGCTAGTTATTCTGTAACGTGGAGAGACGAAGACAGAAGGACAGGAGGACTGACTGCTCCTAAACAACCTACATCACACAGTGTCATCGCTCTATAAAAAGACTCATGGCTGTCAAGACGCATTGTTTTCATTTTCAAACATTGAAAGATCATCAGCTACAGCCAGCTGTTTGGAGATGGTATCATCCTAATCCAGCTTTGTCATCTCCTCAGTCAAACAGAGTTACACAGGATTACAACACATTTTAAAGAATAAACTTTAAGAGTTCAGGTTAAAGGTTTTTTGTGCCTTTCCAGTCTAAGAGAGAACACAACTAGCTGTTGTTGATGTTATTGTTTTGCCTCTGTTTGGTCGTCATGTAGAGAAATGGTACGTGCTTCATTTGAAAATGGGCTCTGTCAAGCTATACTATCAGACCTGACTGAGGGAGCGTTTGTGTGTATACAGCAGCACGGCAGGAGCAGGTGGGGGGCAAGCAGCATTCAGGCCATCAAACCATTCAACACCATTTTTGGACTGTGGGACGAAACCGGTGAACCTGGAGAAAAGCCACGCACACAGGTGGAGAACATGCAAACCCATGCAGAAAGACCCTTTTTCCAACCAAGACTCGAACCCAGGTCTTCTTGCCGCAGAGGTAAGAGTGCTAACCACTACAACAACACTTAAACTTTTTACTTTTTTTCCTGCTTTTTTGGTTTATATGTTTTATATTGTTCTCCCCATGTGTGCGTTACTTTTCTCCGGGTCCTTCGGTTTCCTCCGACAGTCCAGAAACATGCAGACTTGGGGATTTAAGCAAATTAGACACTCTAAATGGACCATAGGTGTGTGTGGATGGTTGTTTGTCTGTGGCGACCTGTCCAGGGTGTGACCCCCCGCCTTTCAACAGCGCTCTCACGACCCTCATGTGGAGGATAAAGCGGTAAGAGCGCTGTTTCTGTAACAGAATAACGAGACGTTGCATCCATCAGTGACTGGATGGAGAAACAGTATTATAGAGAGGATTCTGAATCAGATCCAGATCTACAATAAAGCGTTCATGACGTAAATTCCTGGAAATTAAACGCTGGGAAACTATGTGACACCAACACATCTGCATCATACGGAACAAAGGCAAGCATCGGCAAACACAGACCTGATAGACTGCATATTTGGATTCATTACAAGTAAAAAAAGTTTACAAGAATAAGTGTAAAAACTCACAGGCACTGGGAAACATGTGAACATGTCACAGATCCACACACACAGCTGCCCTCTGGATTAACACGTCCTCGACAGTAGTTACCTCACGGATTCCTCAACAGAGAGTTTATTGTAATCTAACATGAGTGAGAGAGAACGCGGTCAGTCAGCTGAGCCGCACAGGGACATCTCCCTGTGATTTATGACCAATGGGTCAGTCCATCCCCAGACACCACAACGATAATCCTTAAATAAAATTCATGGGACGAAATGTGGCTGGATTTTGTTTTCCCATGGCTGAGAATACAGATAACACGCACACACCACAACACAACACAGTCTCCTGAAACAACCAGCGGCAATGGTTTCTTCTTCTTCCCGGCCATTGTTTTCACAAATGCCTGATCCTTACAACCAAAGTGTTTTCTTGATCTGCACTTATTTGAAAAGTAAAAATACAGCGGAATTGGATGCAGATATTGGTGAAAGGCTAAACTGTGGCACATCCGTCCAGATTCATGTTCACCTCCTTTCCCTCACAGTTACACTCGTTGTATCGCAGTGACGTAACACAGAGGAAACACCAAGGACACAACACTTTGCAGCTTCCTCACCGGACAAACCAATGTGTGGAGGGAGGGGAGGGGAGGGGAGGAGGGGCCCATACCTTCCAAGGAAGCACTTGGGGAAGGTGGTGAGCTTGCGTTTCCGGTCCTTTATGAGGTTCCCCTTGGTCATGAGGTGGTAGAGCTTCTCTCCCTTCTCTGACACCATCAACCACGTGTCCTGCTCCATGCCGAGCCTCAGGCCTGCCCATGAGAGGAAGGAGGGAGAGATGGAGAGGGAGGGAGAAATAGAGGGTGTAAAAGGCCCATCAGTATTATGACATTAATAATCTTGCACTCAGCGAGACGAGATGTGACATCAATTACAAACTGGAGAAGGTTAATATCTGCTAATTTCACTAGGAAATTAGCAGTGTCTTTCTGTGTCTGCCTTTGACTTGTCCCTGGGCGGGGTTAACGACCGAGTTTATCATGTACACAATCTCAACATGGAGGAAAACACCTTAACCCCTTAAAGCCTCAAAAAAACTTTATTTTTTGCTTATTTTAGCTATAACCATAAAAGAAACTGTAAAATTATCCTGTGAGTTAAGTTGCTTTTGCCAATTTTCCCAGAATAACTTTCAATATCTGGCGGTTATTTACAGTTTTACTGCATGTTAAAATAGTGTCATGAAGAAAAACACCGTAGTGGTTCATGAACACCAGGTTTTGCGAGTTTTTGTCTCAATGTGCAATAGCAGGCCAGAAAATGGAAACTATGTACAGGTGTTTTTCCAACTCTCTCCTCTCTGGTGACAAACAAAGACACTGATTCTCCAGCTTCCTGAAACAGTGTGAGTGAAATTACCGTAATAACCACGTGTTGCGCTGTGACGCACAACTTCTCAACTTTTCAGAAACCGTCGAACGTTGTAACGCAAAGTTATAAAGGTGAGCAGATCCCGCCCCTGATACCGACTGTTACCAAAAACACCTTACTTTTCCTGCGCTCCCTCTCCTTCATGATCGCCTCCAGCCACTCCTGCTTCTCCTCGGGCGTCTTGGCCATGCAGACGAACCACTTGTTCTTGGCCGTGTTGTGGATCTTCCAGCCGTTGTTCACTATGTTCCCGCTGCTGTGGTAGTCAGCTGTGAGGCAGAGGGAAAGAGAGAGAGAGAGAGAGAGAGACAGACAGAAACACTCCCGGTTAGCTTTTATACAGCGCTCTCTCCGAGGGGGTGTTCGCACCACACACACAAATCTTCACTCATTTACGCTCTAAAAAGTTTTTCATGTTTGAAAAAGGGAGGGCCATCAATCAGCGGTCGTACTGATGGTGACAGTGTAAACAGAGATGTTGGGAAGTCGGGCTCACAGTGAGCGAGGGTTACCGCATTAAACGCATGAAATAACACGGGGGTGCATCTGAGGATCCACATGATTTTCTTCACAGAAAACAAAGCTGAAAGACTTTGGACGAGCAGGAAAAACCTCACCTGTGAGTGACTGCAGTAATGTGTGATCTATGTACCAAAAACAACCCCCATTATAACTATTGACAATATCGTAATTCATCTTAGTGCAGACTCATTTTGCCAGGGCCTTTTATAGCCTCCTTATCGAGTGCTTCACTGAATACCGCTCGACTACTTTAATGAGATAAACGAGGGAAAGCGGATACACCATCCGTCCTCAGAACACATAGAATATCACAGAGAGTGGCTGCACCACCTACGCTAGTACTGCATATAGAGAACATGAGGACACAATAATGTCAAATCTGAACTCTTGACCGTCTCAGTCATTATTTCCATCTCGTTTCAGTAGCCTCCCAGGATGAACCTCGTGCAGGGTGCAACAAAAAAAGGCGTCCCACTACAATCATCAATTACAATCACGTCTAAAATCATACGCACTGTGGTGCGTCCTTCATATGGCACGCCTCAAGGGCGTTTTTCGAACCTCAGGCAAGTGTGTGTGTGTGTGCCCGAGTAAAAAAAGTTGTGGTGCGTTCACTGCGTAGGAATCCCAGCTAAAATACTCCTGGATTTCAGATTGAGATTGCTCGCCTGTGGAGCAGAACACCCACAGACTTGCCGCACCACCGCCACCGCCGCCGCCGCCACCGCCTGTCTCACTTGTTTTTCCTCCCGCCGCTCTCTCTCTCTCTCCCAAAAACCCTTCCACCTCTCACCAAAAACACTCAATATTACTGGCCATCCAGGCCCGCTACAGAGGAAATGATGGCTTCTACAAATATAAATGATAATCAGTGGCTGTGTGAGGCCAAGACACACAAGTGCTCGAGTTCACCAAGCACAGACACAAGGAACTGGAGATGTTTGTAGGTAAATCTTATTTTTCCAACAGCAGCTCAGGCCAAACACGTTGTTGTCAGTGTTCCTGTGTGTGAGTTATTGTGGCTTATTTTTAAAAACTCCTCACTGCCAGAAGTGAAATAAAAAACGAGGATGTGAGAGCCGAGAGTGCAAAAGAAAAATGCAAATGGAGTTTGTCCAAAGTAAAGAGAGCGACTCACCCGTGCCATCGTCCACATTTTCCACCTCCATCACCTCGGTGTTGATTCTCCCTCTGAACAGGTAGCGAGGCCCTTCGGTGGATGCCTTGCTGTTTTTCAAACGCCTAAAACAAAGATCAGCAAAAGCATACATTAGCCATCAATGCTTAATACAATTATGATGTTAGGATTATATAATCAGTCTGATTAAAGGTTTTATAAAGAGACTAATTGTTTATGTATATGTTCATAATGGTGTCCCATGTGTACGAGAATAAAGTCGTAATCTTATGAGAATAAAGTCATATTACAAAAAAATCATATTACGAAAAAGTCATATTACAAGAATAAAGTCTTAATAATGAGAATTAAGTCGTAATCTTATGAGAATAAAGTTGGAATATTAAAAAGTCATGTCATGAAATTATGAAATAAAGTCATATTATGAGAAAAAAGTCAGCATTTTAAGAGACGTCGTGAAATTTTATTCTCGTAACATTAGGACTTTATTCTCGAAAGATTCGATATTTTTTCCTCTACACTTTTGGCCCTCACACTGACATGGTGCTCAACAAAAAAAGCGGATCAAAGCAGGCGGCAGCTTAGCTGCTGGTAGTCCAACAAAAGTGGAAAAGAAAAGAAAAAGATGAATGTAGCAGCATTGTTGGCAGATGAAATAGTAGTTTAGTGTGAGTTTTGCCAGCGCTGCCTATTCATCAAGGTTTCTGCCTGCACAGAACAATACTCTGCAATCAGAAAAACCTTTCCTGACTCAAACTGCACTAATTGTAACAAGTGTCACCATTATTGTCTTATATTATTCAGGATACTGAAATGAAAAGGAAAACAAAAGATGTGCCCACCTAACTTTCTCTTTCAACACTTTCACAGAAAAAAAACAACTAACCACTCTTCCCACAGTTCCTACTCTTTACAAAAGGAAAGAAAGTGGCGCAGTGAATAATTGATGAAAACCATGCTCTTTGTGGGTGTGCAGAGAGATCGAGAGCGGGAAATTAACATAAAAACTACTAAAGAAAAGACACACTCACTAATGAGACTCTCAAGTTATTCAGTATGGAGTGATAAATAAAAAGGAGGTTGGTTTTGGACACCTGTTTTTCTTCTTGCAGTAGACCAGAAGCTTATCGAACAGGAAGAATATCCTCTCCTGGATGTTTCCGGCGGAAATCTTCAGCAGGACGCCCTGCATGAGCATCTCAGTGCACGTGTCTGTGATATTGGAGCCCTGGAAGTGGACAAACGAGGGGGAAAAAAAAAGCATCGGACAAGAGGACATTTTTTATTATTATAAAACAGAGAAAGTGTCTGTGCTGCAGAATGTTTTACTTCCAGACCAGTTCAGTTTTCACAGAGAGTGTCTGAACAGGAGGCGGGGATTACAGAGCCCAGCCTTTCCTGTTACCCCCTCTCTGGGGTCTGTAAAAACACTCCCTGCTTCCTCGCGAGCAGATTGCTGTGGGACTTTAAAATGCACAGTTGTTAATTGCCTTCTATGGAATAACATCCCGTCCGGTCGCGTCTGGTCCCCATATTGGTTTTCGGGGGCTCCTGCTGCAAGTGATAAAGTGCGCTCTCACTTCCCTTTACCTTGCTCGTTCTGGGAATTTATGTAGCGCTGTCTGATCAGACCTTCAGAGCTAAAAATATCTCCCCATGCGCACAGAGCCGGAAAATGTGCTAAGCATTTCCTCCTGCTGGAGACATCTGCGAGCCAAAACCTATCCCTACTTTTTTCTTTTTTCTCTCCTCACACTTTTTATTCTCCGTCGTCTCCTTACTTCCCCTCCTCTCATCTCCGCAGTCAATTCCTCTCTATCTCTTTCATTCCTTCCTCCACACTTCTTCTTCTTTTTTTTTCCAGGGGCCTTTTAACTCCCGAGCCCAGATGTTAAGCTAATTTACGGCCAGTGAAACGTGTGTGCAGAGCAGACGCGGAGAGGCCAAATTTGTCTTGGTCACTTGAAAAGGACCAGTTATCACACTTATCCTGGTTATGTAGCTGCTTTCACTGCAGCCTTATATTGTTTTTTTTTCCCTTTCACTCTTCACTTTTCGCATTAAGCCGTTCCAAGCCAAAGCTCCACAGAGCATGCACTCGCTCTACAACTTCAAACTTTAACCTTCTATTTTTATAGGCAGACACAACTACAAATAACAGGAATTTAGACTGATTTTGGCTTGAAATGCTCTTCTTTAAACCTCCGTTTTTCACTTAGCTGGAGAGATTCCTTGAAACTAAAAGTAGACGCTAAGAGCGCTGAGTTAAAGAGTGTGAAGTGAAACACAACTATAAAAACAACAACAATGACAAACCTCAGGTCTAAAAACGAGCATATTTCTATGGTACGCAGTGGTCAATCACGTACATTCCCAAAACTAACCGACTGGAAATCAACTTAGCCCTAAAGAAAATGCTGGCAGCCGTCACCATGGTGACCACCACGGGCCGTCGCCCCGTCTTTCCCACACGACGTGAACCTGCCAGGGTGACCTGAGGGCAGCCAGCTATGGAGCAGGTCACTGCTAACAAGCAATCAGCCAGGGTGGAGAAGCAGGGATGGAAAAAAAAAAACCCACTCATCCATCCCTCCCATCGTTCCTCCAAACACCCACACAGAAATGCAACGACGCCACCATCGCTCATCTCGCTCCCTCCTCTCTTTCTCCTCTCCTCGTCTTAGCTGCATGTTGTTTGGGAGCCGTGGGTCCTGGCGTGCGGCGGCAGCAGCGACGTTAAAGAGATCCCCGGGTCCAGAGTGAGCTAATCTGCATGAATGTCTATGAAACCACACAGTGGCTGCAGCCAGAGCCATGCCAGGAACAAGATGTGACACCGCACCCAACACTGAGCCTCTTTCTAATCACCCTATTTTTAAACATTTTTTTCAGCTCTGTGGGTTTATAAGCTGGAGTGTATACATGTAAAAGCTTAAGTGTTTATTTTCATTACCATTTGCATTTGATTAAGTGTAACCAGGGCCTTTTTATAACTTTCTCATTATCCGTCTGTATATATCCACATTTAAGTGTTTTTTTTTTTTTGTTTCTGTAGTATATACTTTACTGTGAAAGAATAAAACTCGCTTAGAAGTGAGCTTAAAGGGTCTCGTTAACGCTGCAACAACAGTCTCATATTGACAGTGATCCTAAAACAACACATGTGAGGAAGTCTAATCACACGCCGCCATATCTTGTCCCGTCTCAAATCTGGGTTGAAAATCTGTTTTAAACTCCAGTGAAAACAATCCCGTTACTTCCTACACCTTAGTCCAAAGCTGTGTCAACACTGGCAGCATCTCTTTGTCCGCATGTGTCCAGGAAATCTTCACGCACCTTCTTTGGACGGCCGCAAGGTCAATTACATAAGCATCCCCGACGTCCTCGCTTACAATAACCACCACTGTTTCTCTTTCCGAGCAGCCTTAGGCCTACTGACCCCGTATTACTGTCTCCCACAACTCAGGAAGAAAAAAAAAAAGTAATCTGAGGTCAACTTTCCAGACAAAGACGTACAATCTACCTGATGATGATTGGATCAGTCACCTCAAAGCATAGCTGCTTTAACTACATGGCTCATCCAGGCGGAAAGAATCTGGCCATTGTGAATACAAGTCATTGTTCTCGGCGAGAGAACGAGAAAAGCTTTAAGGGCTACAAAAGTCACGCCACTTTCAATTCTTGTTGAATTGCAGGCACGGCGGCTAAGTGGCTTTAAATATGTCACGACTCCCAGCTTTGGCGGAGAAACTCTCAGCTGTGTGAGTAAAAAAACAAGGGGAGGGGGGAGGAAAACCCTAACATTGATAGCGAGACGTCAATCAATACAGCTATTTGAATGGACCTTAAAGGCGACATAGACCAAAAGCTCCAATCAACGCTGCTTTTGTGTGTGTATCTGCGTCATCACCTCGTTTATGAAACCCTAAAGTTTCAGAACAAACAGTTCAGCCACTGAGAAAGTAGGGTTTTATTGTTTTCCTGGTTGTCTGCAAACCTCACCACTCCTCTCACCACCGTAGCGCCTCCTGGTGCGGGCACTAGCCCAGGCAAATCCGGTTGCGTACATTTAACTGCAGAAGAAGAAGAAGAACTACTCTCGTTGTAGCTGCTGAGATGCAGAGCATCCACCGTGCCAGAGAGGGAGCTGCGTATCTGAGAGCTAATTACATCACTTCCAGGTACCTGGCCAATCACAGGACAGTGGGAAAGCTCTTGTTGCCTGGCCAATCACAACACAGTCCAAGTTCTGGGGGTGTGGTTTTGGTCTGAAACAGCGCGGCTGACGAGAGTGACCATGAAAACAAGTTAATATATGTAAGTAGACCTCCATAACTAACATATATGTGCGGTACAATCATTCGATGTCACCTTTAAATAATAAAAACACACCTCCCAACCCTCGATGTGAGACTGCCACTCCTCCAAAATCTCCAGCTTCTCCATCTGCCGCTTGGCTTCGTTGATGCTGGAGCACACGGCCTTCATCACATGCAGGGACTCCTGCACCATGGCAAAGTCATTATGCTTCTTCGGAGTCCTCTTCAGCAGCTCCTGCACGAGTACACACCGCACGTGTTACACATGATGCATATATAGATGATTCTACATGATCACTTTAGAGGCACATCTACAGGTCTCTGAATCCTAATCTTCACATATTTAGAAGCATGAAAGAAAAAGGTATTCCATTTCATTTTAATCCATTTAATCATTTTAATGTCTGCAACTACAGTTGAAGAAAAAACGAGAAGACGACGTAGTAAAGATTAGAACAGAGACAGAATGAACCGAGCCGGAGGAAAGAAAGGGAAAAAATGTCTGTTTGTTTACGTTACACGCCGATTCTGGGCAAATATTTAGTGACTTTACAGAGCGACTAGCGACAAATCGAGCGACTTTCTGGAATACTTAACAAGAAGGAAACGCACAAGTGAGATCCATCTAACTGTATGTGTAGCAGTGCAGTCAAAAACGCGTGTCTCAGCTTCTAAATGTATACAGTTGTGGATATACTGTACTGTATCTTCAGCCACTCTTAGCAAATTTGATCAACTTGCAGAGAAAAGAAAAACATGGCAGACTTCAAACGGCCTTCCATCAAACCACCCCCTTGTTATTATTATTATTATTATCATTATTATTATCAGTATTGTAATAACACCTCTACGCCTGAACGACTGGCTGTTTAGAAACATGAGATCATAACAAGACTCAAACAAGTGTTTGAACATGTATTTGATTTCGCTGTCGTTTCACATCAAAGGAAGCGGAAACTTCAGGTTATGAATGAGCCCAGCCAAAGCGTCTGAAGGCGGGCAGGAGGAGGATGTGGTCACGCAGGAGAACCGAAAGCAGGCAAGTGTCAGAATATGAGAGTGAGTGTTTCACATGAATAGGCCGGGACAGCCCAAGACTAATGACTGGGTGGTGCTGGATGAAAAGAAAGGGTAAAGAAAAAAAAAGGTGCCCCGCAGGAGGTGGCACGAGGGCGCGGCGGTGGCTCCATAATGCGCGGTTTTCCACGAGTGCAGGGCTGTACTCACTCTGAGCAGCAACGGGTACTTGCAGATCCTCTGAATAGGAGCGACCAGGTAACCTTCCAGCGGGACCTCTGTGTTTTTCCGCCCTCCGAGCAACATGCAGTTCTAAAGTGAGAGGAGAGGAGAGAGGATGTTTAACAAGACAGAGACTCAGCTGTGTTTATCACTGTTGACATCTAAATTAGCTTTTTTTTTTCCCCCTCTTGGGTCATCACAACACAACATCATTTCAATACTTAATTCTAACCCCCAGATAAAGCCCATTAACTGGGCTGAGAGCTCTTCAGACCTTGTGACCTTTACCGACACGGCTGAGGCCATGATGTGTTACGAGGTAAGGAGCTAATCTCGCTTCTCACCTCACGTTTAGATGAGAGGGATCATTACAGCGTCAACAAATAAACCAGGCTTTATAGCAGCCAATAGATCAAAGGTTTAGTGGGGGGGGGTTCAGCGGATATCACCGGCGTATATTAGCCAACAGCTGAGTGCAGGTTTGAGGGTAACACGATACTGAGGTCAGCGAAGGATCAAGATTATAAAGACCTCATTAAATCAAAGTCAATTAATACCTTAGCCTCCTCTGGCGTCTTAAATTAAAGACACACGTGCAGAATAAATCAGCTCTCGCAGCAGCTCGTCTCTGACGGTGTGTTTATTAGCATGTGGATGCGCGTGTGTTTCATTTCTCACTCCATTAATTAGCGTCTAACGGTTGTTTGCTTCACCACAGCGCCAGTCAATCCATTCTACCGAGTTGGTGGTCATACTCCTGGGGTTCTCCCGGGGTTCCTAACTCCGCTGTAGATCTCCATTTCAAAGCGCTCTGTTTTTCAATGGAAGCCTTAAAACATCAGGGGGGCGACGGGCCGTGGTAGAGGTGGTGGCGGCAGCGGTGCGAGTGTGTGACGCTCCGAGGTGAGGGAGAGGATTAGGATTACAGACGGTCACGTGCAGCGACGGAAAAGACAGAGCAGAGGACAAAGTATGTAAACAATATCGAGTGAAGAGCTGAGAGAAAAGAAACGGGGTTGAGTATTCTTGACCTCACGCACACACACAGTTTATCTTGCCCACAGTGGGAATGTGGTCATCCTTTGTTCTAGCAACATGATGCTCCCCCGTGGCAGCGAAAGTCTCTCAGAGTGTCGGGACAGGAAGAAGGAGTCCGCCCCCACACATCAGGCAGAGTCACATCAGCTGTCAGACACACTGGACACTTTTACACTGTCCAGCTGCTGTAAGAGGGTCTTCGTGTGTGTGTGTGTGTGTGTGTGTGTGTGTCTCAAGAGAGTGTGGCCGTGTGTTTTCATAGACGAGGAATTTCCAAGCCCCACTTTTGATCCCTCGTGACCCCCGTGTGGGTCAACTATCCGAGAGTTTTGCGCTGCAATTTCCAAACAAATAAACCATGGAATGAATTCGCTTATTCAGATTTGGATTTAAATACTTGACCCTCTTGTACCCACCGCACACGGCATGTAAAGCAAGCTGAATAAATGTTACACCTCGTACATGATGTGCACATTTACGGTATGTGCACATCCCCCCCACCCCCCCCACCCCTCTCACCAGTAAACATGTCCGGACGCTCCTTATTTTGTTGAGCTCCAGCAGCAGCCGCTGGGCCTTCTCGTGGTTCCCGCAGTATTCGTCATAAATCTGGAAGCGGCTTTTCTGCGGGAAGGCCGGAGACGAACAAGGTTAAAAAGGAAAAGGGAAGGGATGCACGGGGAGAAAGTCAAACAGGGCATTACATAAGAAATATAGCAGTTGTAGTCAGGATGCATTCTTCTCCATAATTAAACAGATAATGTGCTCTATATATATTGTATGGTGGGGGTGCTACATTATTTCCTGTCATCACAAATCACTAACTACAAAGTCACTACAGGGCGGCGAACGTCGCGCACGGACGTCAGAAGATAACGCCAGTGACGTGGACTGACCTAACTCGCGTAACAACAACCAGGAGTGCGTACAAAAAAAAAACCACACAACATTGTGACAAAAAAGAAATGCATGACTACTCCCCCCCCCGAGTCACGCATTCTAAGACGTCCTGTTTCGAGTCAGAGTGGACAACTGTCCGCGTTTTGTGTTTTTGTGACGCGAGGCTGGATCGAGTCACTCTTTCCTTTTTAGTTTTAGGTCGCCGGCAACGAAACCACAACAGAGAACGAGACTTGAAAAGCAAAAAGCTGCGGGATTAGTCTAATCTCCCTGGATTCACATGATCACTCGTGACGAGACGACAAATGATGAGTCATGGGTTTTCAGTTATGCTTCTGACTTATGTCTCATTTTCGCAAAGGGGTCATCTCAGCGCTCACATCTGCACCGCTAAATCATCTCGCGTTCACCTGCGTCGGCAGTAGCCTGAGAAGTCGCCCTAAAGCTCGACATGACGATGGTTCAGATTTATTAGGCCCCTGAAACCCATTACATGCCAGCCTGACTTCAGGCTCCGCATCAAAGAAATGTGATCTATAGTGCGCGCGCGGGGGGTGGGTGGGGGGAGTCCCATCATGCGTATCTCACATGTGCACTGTCTCATCATGGATAATCCAAAGAGATGAATTGATAACATGTGGTGCATCTTATCATTTCTAGGAGAAGTCATAGTCACTGCCTCTCGGAGCTCCGACAGAAGAGGAAGAGATTCTTTAGATCACAGCTCCAGTAAACAGAGGGTTATTAATGACAGAGCAGGCTAATGTTGGACAAGACGTGGAAGAAATGACACCGGCTTTGCAAGAATGAGAGCATTAATTAACCGTTGCTTACAAAGTGCAAGAAGCAGCGTCCGATTTCATGGTGAGCGTGAGGGTCAGGCTGCAACAGCTCCTCCACCATGGACAGGAAGTCTTTGTGAACGGCCAAGATCTCCTCGATGTTGGAGAACAAAACCTGGAAGAGACGAAAGATATCAAGACCATATTTTGTATATCTGTCAACGTGTCATTGGCTCCAGCTCCAGCTCTTTATTGTGGTCGGCGGGCAGTGGGCGAGAGAAACGTCTGAGGCCGCAGAATTAAGAACGAGGTCTCTTCGTGGCCTGAGGTGTCTTTGATATTCACATTTGAGACATTAGAGAGTGTTTTAAAAGGGGTTTAACATCTGCTGGATGGCAACGCTGCCTTCATGTGGTGTTGACTTCTGCCCCCCCTTCCCCTTTATGCCACTTCAGTGGTGGGTATTAAAGGACAAAACAATACGCTGACACTGCATGGAGGAAGAAGCTAGTAAAACAAAACCAGAAGTGTTTTATGAGCGCCTAACTAATCTTCAGTGATACAAAGAACAGAAAACTGGATCTGTGCATTTCCACTCTGTTGACGTGTCGCTGCCCACTGAACCCTCGTTGTCTAAAAGCCATCTCTATACAGCATGTTCCCAAACAAGACACGGCGCGAGTGGACGTATCCCAAAACACGGGATGACGCTCAGTAAATATCCACCGAGCGCGTGTTTATCTTCAAGTGTAAGCAAACGCACTCCTGCTGCGACAGAGCGCGAGAGGGAGAGAGAGAGAGAGAGAGAGAGAGCGAGCATCCTTTATTATCCTGCAGCCAGAACCATTTCTAAATAGATTATAGTTACAGCTGCTTCCTGGCCCTCGCCCACGACTTCTTTTTCCCCCCGTTCAGAATTCAACTATTTTCGGTTGAAACACCATCCCAAATATGGGACGCAGTTTCCGGGCCTTTTCATGGATGGGGTTACCATATGAAAACAAGGTTTTTTTATGCACAGAATGGGAGTAAAGGTCAATTGCATTTCATTTAAATGCAGTGCCACACCTCACAGATTGACCCTCACCTTAACCGTTTCCTCTGTGATGTTCTTGTCGAGTTTCGTGGCCGCGTACTGGTTGAGGCGATGTAGAAACACCTGAAGGAGAGGAGGCAGGAAAGGAAAGCAACTGTTAACACTTTCTTTAAAGTGGCCCCAGGATTGAATTACGTCTTGGCGACTGATGAGTTGTACCTTTTGAAAAGACCAAAAAAAAAAAAGAGAGAGCACTTGCTTTGAGGCTTTTGGCATGCAGCTGCCGCCAGAGTAAATTGGTTAACCATCACAATGGTCACCTGATACACATGTGAAACACAATCTCTGCAGTGAAGAGTAAAAACACGGCATAATTGCAGTGCACGGGATTTCAAAGACAATGTTAAGTGGCTGGAGATGAGATGGAGAGGCCAACCGTGTTCAAATTGAGACGGACGGGAAGTGCTCTCACTTTCAACACTGGTTCCCGCCGGGTGCGGCTTCACAGAGCACGTCCCCAACAACAACAACGTTTAATACTGCAGGACACTTTCTGAGAATGTCAAATTAAGATTATGTGCCTTGAATGTGTTCTTAACTCGTGGCTTAAGAGGGGAATAAGCGATTTTCTCTGAGGTCTGCCTCAGGGGGGAGAGCTTTTAAAGAAGGCATCCATCAACAGGTAACCAGACAGGAATCTTTATGTTTATGCGCGCAGTGTTTGAAAAACAATCTGGGCAGACGGGAATCCATCTTCGGGTTTAAAGTTCCAGGGGGAAACAAAATTGGCAGCATCAAAGTTTTGATTGATGTCTGGGAAGTTATGATGAAATCCAAAGCAAGGCTGGAGAATCAAAACCTTCATAAAATATAAATTACACGAGATAATTCAACCCTATATCTCAGTGTTGTGGTGTCGCCAAAGTTGATGACAACAAAGTCCCTGCTTTTCAAAGAGATGTTCCATTTGACTAAGAGCAAAATAAATAGCACAAATGGCACAACAACATCGCCCGAAAACACAACTTGTGTCGTGTCTGTTTCTGCCTCGATAAAAACGTCTTTTATTTTCCTCGTCGTACATATTATTTGTTGAAAGGCTGAGATGGATTCACAGAGGAGCACAATTGGATTTCATTAGCCTGCTGAAACACTGGGGCACAAACCACGACACTGAGGCCGGATTAACTAAATAAAAAAAAAAGGAGAGCGAAGCAGACAGTGTTCGTTTGACTCCTTCTGTGTTTATCACGGTGCAAATTTAGAAGACAGACCACGCTGCGCTGCAGTGAAAATTCAATTTCTGAACTTAATTGGCCTGTCGCTGATCACACAAATCCTTTTTACAAAATCAGTGTGACATGGCAACATAATAGGCAGAGAGTCGCCGCTGCTGCACACCACACAGACAAAAGCAGCTTCGTAAACGCGCAGCCCTACGTGACTGAGCTGCACGGCGGCGTCACGCTCAGCGCAGTAAGAGGTTACATCTGTCTTTGCAGTTGACCCCAACCGTGGGCATCCCTTTACTGCCCCTCAGAGGGCCGTAATGCCATCTGTCGCCCGGTGCAGCCTGACCTGAGCGAACCCCACAATAAATACACCCACAAAGCAAATAAACAGCTTTATTCTAATGAGCAGACAAGCCAAGAATGACTCCTTCAACACCGCAAACTAAAAAAAAAAAAAAAAGTGTGTTTGTGACTTACACTGACCTTATTGAAACACTTTATTTGATTAACTGTGCGCAGATGGAAATGTAGTTGGGGCTAAATCACTTGTTTCCAGCTAATTACAGAGCCAATGTTCTGTTCGACGTCTTTAAAGGAACACGAGATGATGTGTGGAGGGAAAAAATTAGTGAACTCATCTTAAATCACCCTGTATTGACATCAAGTGACACATGAAAGGGAACGCTATAGGCCGCGAAACCATGGAGTTCCTGGTTGGCTTAAATAATCACCCTCTTTGTTGTAGGCCACCTTCGCCCTGATTACAATTCCGTGGCTGCCTTGCCTCGCAACTCCGCCACTCACAGGCATTAGCATCTGATTAGCAAGTCTAATACGAACAAACACGGAGCACGGACTTCCACGGACCCTCACACAAAAAGACCCCAGCACCGTTTACTGTATGGGACCTGCGGCTGAGAAAAAGCAGCGCAGAATTCAAGCGTCCCGTCGACACGGGCTCGTTGGGGATTCGATCACTTCAGTTATAATAATGAAAGAGTCTCTCCAACAGGAAACTGCACAGCATTAATTATACAGCACATCTTATCACAAATAAGCAGGGACTTCAAATTTGAACAGTGTGTGGAAAAATGACTCCGTTTTTCCTAGAACTACGGACGGTTCCGACTTGCTTGGTGGAAATGACATGTCCCTCGCAACGACAGAGAGCCAACACTGCCTTGTTGATGTTGAGAGACTAATCCTGGACCGGGTCCACGCACAGTGAATGGGACGTTCACTTACTGACTGACTGAGTGGATTCATGGACACAGTAACAGTATCCTGGGTGATGGTGAATACAAGCCCCCCCCCACACACACACACACACAGGCTTTAACACCGACTACAACAGTGACAGACTACACAGCAAGTGTATAACTGACTTTTAAACATTAATGCATTGCACACGTACACTTTTTTTTAAAAAGATTATATGCGTGTGTAATCAAACTGGACCCGACTTCAGAGTCTCTGCATTGTCTGATGGTTGTGGACTCTTCTTCCCGTTGCAGTGTTTTTTTTTGTTTTGTTTTTTTACGTGTAAATAAACTGAAATGACAGCAGAACTATTTCTGTTTTAACTTTGTTGTTTTATTGTGTCATCATTGGCGTTTGGATTGGAATAATGTGACTGAAAGTTGATCTCATATTTTAGGAGGCTTTTACTCATCAACACGTGTATTTAATGCTCAAGCAAGAAATAGTAGGACAAACCATTATTAAAGGCTCTGCTATTGTTCAAGTGTAAGGGTAGGGTCACACTAAATACTTGACAGCTGTTTTGCTTTTGTTTAACCCTCTTATGAGCATCATGATATTCAGGCCGCCTGGATTTATTTAGATTTTATGGCTGTAGAATTGTAAAAAAAAATGTTCAATGAGTAATAATATTCACTATTTCGATATCTGGCAGTGATTTAACTCTCTGGTTTCCATCTATCCATCCATCTTCTACCGCTTTATCCTCCACATGAGGGTCATCCACGGTATTTTCTGGACGTTTTCCAATAAATTGAGAAATACTTAGACTGTATTGTCATTACAGCATTGCTAAAACAAACACATCTAATGGTGGCCTAAGAAAAGCAATTCCACGTTCCTGCCGTTCCTAACAGCAAACTGAATCCCTGAGTGACACTGTTTGCTGTTTCTGGACACTGAAGCTACAAGGAAACGGACACAAATGTATACGTTGAAGGAAGGATAAAAAAAGTGATGTTAAGTTACTGCATTAACAAACGTTTGGTAAAAGCTGGGATTTCCTACAGTTTACATTCTGCCGTTAGATCAAGGGAAGTTTTGACTCATCTCCACAATGGCATCCATTCTTCTCCGTACACCTACACACACACACACACACACACAACGCTGATTAAAAGCATGCGAGTTGCCGCTTGTCACTGGATTTCTGGAGACATTAAGCAGAGGCTGCTAATTCCTATTCTACATTGAACTTAAAAGTGAAAAAAGAAAAACTCTATTATCACCGGCATTGTCACTCCAAACGCTGGGGGGAGGCTACAAAATTAAAACCTCCATCAAACTCATTTTTTTATTATTCCACAGAGCAGACGGGTGTGATGAATAGATCGGTACAATCGCCACATCATCGTGACCCCTATCTGCCATTAATCAACACAAGCCCACGAGCTGTGGGCTACGGGAAAGTGGCTTTGGAAATCTTAGCCCGTCAGGCCCGATGCAGTCATGTTGGGATCAAAAAAAGATGTGATAGCCCAATGTTTACTTCCAAACAAACACTGTAACCAAGAAACTGGCAACAAACAACAGAACCTGCAGGGCCAAAAATCATACACCACTCCATCACCGGCTTATAGGACAGAGCAGCAATGGTCTCAGTCTCAAAAGAAATGTGATGTTTTTTAAATCATGAGTAAAGATATTAAAAATTGTCACCTTTGTCTCATAATCGTAACATGAGAGGCCCAGGGGCAAACAGACCGGCTGCAGGGCTGTTTCCATGCCAACTCAGCATGCTCTGTTCTAACCCAGGTCAGGAGGAAACTCTGTGAATGGATATTATGCCGGGTTGCCCCCCCCTTGATCTTTTCGCCAGATTGGAAAGATACAATCAGAGGAAGGCTCCAGCCCCTCCCTCTGCATATGTTTACCTCTGTGTCAATGAAACACATGAATCACACCAGAGACGTTTGGCAAAAACAGGGACGACTCGCTTCCTCCAACAGCTCCGTGATGTAACGAGGACGGGGGGGTGGTTGGACAATGACGGACATTCTTCTGCTTCATAATAAAGGGGAGTGTGTGTACAGTATATTTGACAGCAGTGAATGTGAAGCAAATTGGACGAGTGGATGAGGGGAAGTCGTCCATCAAGCCGCAAAGCCACGTTCCCTGCAGAACGGGGCTCTGACGTGAATACAAATCCACCCACAGAGAGAGGAAAGGAGCTCCAAGAAGACGACGTTAAAAAGAGCCAAAGAGTGCAGAAAATTGCCCTGACTGATAAAAGACAAGGGATAGAAAAGTGTATCTAGCTGCTTAAATGACAGGTACAGAGCTGTCCTCACACATCTGTTGCAGCATCCAGCGAGGAGCGGACGGGAACACCGAGTCCACTTAATGTCGGTCCTATGAGATCAAGCAACTGTAGAACACCCTGCTCTTCGTGAAATGACAGGTGGTTAAAAACAATTTTATGCTTTATTCTGTTACCAAACTATGAGTGCTTTTGGCTGTAATGTGGGATCTATTGCTCACAATAGAAAAATGACTCCAGCATGAGGGCATTGGCACTCGTCCCCAGTATAAACTCTGCAAGAAAGAACAGACCTTTCTGTGACTCTGGCTCTTTTGTCCACCAATGACTCCCTGGGTCCATTTTGTTGTCATGATTAGTGATAAAATACCTGAACACACTATGTTTCCCCACTTTAAATGAAACAACAACACATGTACAGGGATACTATTTTTGATCTACAGTCTGTGAAAGAATCCCTTCGTGTTAACAGATGAAAAAAAAAAAAAAAAAAATAGGAAACAAAGGCCATTGAGCACCGGAGATGGAGACACAAACAGAAGCTTCCACATGACAAAGCCCAGTGGAGTGAATCACTAGACTGTGAAGCTATGCTCATTATTGTAACAGTCTTTTTGAGTGTGTGTGAGTGTGTGTGTGTGTGTGTGTTTCTTTCTCTGCCATATCTGTCCTCCGGGGGAGGAAGAGGGAAATGGTAAAAGCGCCCTGATAACAGTTAAAGGGGCAGCAGCAGGTAACAGGTGTAGCTCGCAGCTCGACGCCCTCAGGCAAGCGCTCGAAAAACACCTGAGTCTCTCTGGGTATTCTGAGTGTGTGTGTGTGTGTGTGTGTGAGTGAGCGTTTGTACTGGTGAGAAAAAAAGAGAAAAATAGAAAAGGGGGAAAGAGCAGATAGGAAATAGGAAGTGCAAACAGAAAGGAGGAGAGGAAGAGGAGAGACTTTTGTTTGGTCTTTGAAAAATTGTAACCCTGTAGAGAGGATGTGGTGTCGTTACTGTACTTCCTACAAGTAGAGGTAATAATGGGCCAATTGTTCTCAGCGTCTATGTTGCTTAGTAACTAAAAACAAATCTTTTTTAGTTTTTTTGATGACCTGTGCCGTGTATTTAATAGTTTATGCATATTTTTTTATTGAGAATACTGCATATAACTGCACTGCAGTGTAAAAATACAGTGAAGATTGGAGAAACAGACCACTAGTGTTGCTGAAGATAAGCATTTTTTTGTAATATTTGTGATCATAAAACATTTATATTTTATCAGATGGAAGAATAAAGAAAAACCTAAAGATCGGCATTGATTATCAACCATTGGCCACAGAAAAACCCATATCACTCGAACTCTAGTGACAATCTCCAACACAATGGCTCCCCCAAGTTATTATAGCAGTACCCAAGTAATTACAAAAGTCCAGTGGTCCAGGAGGGGGCACTATGAGCACAGCCTGGCCTTAGATCCATTTTAAACCCATCAGAGTGGGTGTGGACTCACCCGTTAGCTTATGGAATTAGACTTGTGCTCCCTCATTTGTTCATTGGGATGTGGCTTTTTGTTGGCGATTCTGACCATGGGCGGGGCCTTAGGAAGCTGCCTGCTGATTGGTTACTAAGTTCTGGAGCGACAGCTCAATGGACCAGAAGTAGTAACCGGCTTGGAGTCGCTGTCTGTCTTAAGTCTAGATTATAAACGTAAGATACTTACAATTATTTTGTTGGATGCAGATGGGGAAAACTTGGGGAACGAGTTCCAGATGGACAGCGACCCCAAGTACATGACTAATTCCGATCCATGGAGCTGCTGCTCTAAAACTCAGTAGCCAATCAGCAGGCAGCGTCCTAAGCTCCGCCCATGGTCAGAATTACAAAGAACAAGTGAGGGGGCGCAAACGCATAAGAGTCGGCGCTCAATTCATAAAGTGTTGTTTGCTTCGTGAAAATTCCGTATTAGCTCAGCGGTTTGCTGAGGAGGCAACAGAACTCACAGCAACAGTTGAACCTCATACAGAGTAATAATACATAATGTTGTTGTGCAGGCAGGGGAATGTCTGAACATCTGAGGGAATAGCACATCTTTTTCACACATTTTTTTTTCATTCTTGGAAACAGTAAGAGCCCTGCTATGCTGGAGTTCTCCTCAGCAAAACCTGAACCTGACCCAAGACGAACTGACCACAGACAAAGTCAGGCTCTGATGCAGAGAGCGCACACTGTGGGGAACATCCGAAAAGAGAGAAAAGGCTCTTTGTAGCCATTCTCTCTAACAAACCACTCCCCTCCCGTCTCCGACAGGTCCTGATGACACCTCCTCACATCATCCTCCTCGTGCTCTTATCTTAATGGACTCATAACTGGTCTTATTTTTACAAATGGACCCATTTCTCTCCACTGGGAATATGCAGAGGAAACAGACAATTTAAATTTACAGTGGGGGAATGTTAATTTGTCTATCTTGGGAGTGGTTATTAAGGCCTTATGTGCACAGTCTCTGGTTTTAATTAGCAGCGGAGAACATAGTGAGCATTCATTTCACAGGATCTTCTCGTGAAGTGAAGTCCCCCTGTTTGTTGGCATTTTTAAAGTTCAGCCTGAGCTCTAAAATACACACACAATACTATCTTTCCAGACAAGAGATAGTTCTTGGACGTTTATTGTTTTAGTACATTCCTGAAAAACACAGGAAAAGAAATATCAAGCTTCTAAAGGAAATATGCAAGAATTCACTATTTTCATTGAGGATAAAGAACTTCTCTTTCCTTTGATGTTATTCTTGTCCTTCCACTGACCCTGGCACACGAGGAGATTCAACAACAGCTGGAATGGAGCAGTCAATCTAACGAATATGTCTGTGTTCAACGTCTGTGTTCCTACCGAGCTGCACGCATGGTCCTCACTGGAGTGAAAGGAGTGTAAAATGATGCTTGTGCTCGTGCCCGCGTAAGTGAGTATCTCACAGATTGTGGGTCTGTTCAATTTCACCCATCGCGGCACGCTAACAGCAGACTTACTCAGCATATGAGGAAGGTCTTTTGGACTTAGAAATTGGATGTTGGACGGCGAGTTTGAGCGTCTTACGGGACGGACTTCAGCCAAGCAGACCTTCACCCACACACACAAACACAAACACCCTGAATTGACTCAGCAGAATCATCAGTCTGCCACACACATAGCACATTTGAAAACTTGGCAGTGGGGGGTCTGGTGGATGCATTTTCTCCCGCTGCCATCTTTTTTACAAGGAAAAAGCCTCTCACACACACACATGATGGATCTGGACATGGCGTGGAGTGTGGAGAATTGAACAACTACACTGCCAACTCTCACTCTCGAGATCACGAGCCCTCATACAAACATCCCCCACCCCTCCTGCCAGGGTTCTGCTCATCAGGCTTTCTTTTTACCCAGTGAATTGACAGAGCAGGGGACTAAAGAACAACAATTCCGACTTCTATTCACTATATATTTCTAAGAATATTATTAAGAATGTAGCAATCATTCTTGACCTTGACTGGAGGGGTTTGCGAGGTTGGACGTGTCCAAAATTACAATGCCGAGGGTAGTCAAACATGAAATGATAAACCGGGATACCGTTCTTTACAACAACAAGGTCAAATTTCCAGTCCAGAAACACATTATTTGGTCTGAATAATGTGACTGGAAAAAAAGTGACTAATATGTCCATAAATATGAACATTTATGGACTGTAACTTTAAAGTTGCTTCAATCGATAATTTTCTGTTAACGGCGGGCAAAAAAAAAAATCACTGTGTCGCCCAAGAGACAGTCAGAGATAATCGATCGTAATATAGAGGCCAGTTAGGATTTAAAGGTCGATTTAATTAATGTGTATGAATTAGAGAGAAACAGACAGAAAAGAAAGAGGCAGTCAGGATTAGTATGTTGGCCTGGAGACACAGAGACACTTGTCCGTCGCTAAGCTTTTTTCAAGAGCTTAATTAAATTATTTGGGGTGAAGTGGAATTTCCCATCGTGCCTGGCTGACCCGGCTCTGCGTGTTTATGCTTCAGGAGCCCAGAAATGCAGGACGGACAGAGACATGACTGACATGGAAAGTGTGAGTTCAAAAACCACAAAAGGAAACACAAAAAACCTGTCTAGACCTTTTGCAGTGGACACTTCATGATAGCAAGCCACACATGGCTGGTAATTTACATTCTTAAAGGCAATAAGGCTTATTGGGATGATTGTCAACATAGCCGTGTTGAATTTGTTAGAAATATATAAAAATGTGTTGTGGGCTGTTGTCAATCTTTACGGAAATGCGGAGGCAAGTATACTTTGAACAAGTTTGTGTGCGTGTATGTGTTACCGCTTTGGGACATTTTCTGGCATAAACACTGAGATTGCCAGGACCAATAATCCTCATGGAAACCAAAACCTGGGTTCTAATGACCGGGAATGAGGGAGACTCTCAAGGTTTGGGCTAAGAAAGGTATGGGAACTTTAGCTGTTAGTTTGTTCCCTGAAGTTCTCCGCCAGGTTCTCGTGGGGTTGATATGGAAAGTTTCTTAACGTTCCCCTGACGTTAGTTTTTGGTTGCAGATTAGGTCCCCAGAACGTTCCCAGAACATTACTTTGTCACAACCTTCATACAACCTTTACAGAACGTTCCCTGAAGGTTCCCAGAACGTTCCCCTAACATTACTCTTCCACAACTTTCATACAACACAGCCTTTAGATAATGTTCTCTAAAGGTTGTACGAAGGTTGTGACCAAAGTGTTTATTAACTGGTTACGCTTAATATTAGGGATAACACATTTTGTTTAGGCTGATCATATGAATGGAAGTCAATGCAGGGTCCTATAGACATAAAATAGCTGCTCAAACCTTGGTGTCTGTAGTGAAGCATACCGACTAAAACACTTGCACACTCTTGTAATGACGATCCCTTCACACTGCCTGTACATCCTGACAAGTGTCTATCGCGATTCACTTTTCTATTTCACGTAAGTATGCAAGTACCATGTGACCAGGCAGCTGGCAACAGCTAAATCAAAATCAACCTTCTCCTCTGCACCACCTATGCCTCCTGGGTCACTGCATCCTTATCGCATATGCAATGAAGTCTGTGTGTGTGTGTGTGTGTGTGTGTGTGTGTGTGTGTGTGTGTGTGTGTGTGTGTGTGTGTGGGGCAGGAAACATGCACACAATGTAAAGATGGCGAAGGTCACGAAGGAAGGAAGGAAATTCTGCTTGAAAATGGCCTCAGACACAAAGGCAAAAGAACCCCTCTCCAGTCTGCCCTAGAGCAGCTTTACACTGAAAGAGAGAAGGTCTACAGGTCTTTCACCAAACGGCCACCAGTGAAGCCACACTGACAAAACTAGACTGACTATAGGAAAACAAAATTGAAGACAAACAAGTCGACTCACACAGGTAAAGCTACCACTCCATGACTCTCTGAAACCAAAGGGAAACTTTTTAATACCTAAACTTCAGGATCATGACCATGTTTTTTCTGCTTGACATTTTAAAAATAAGCTCATTTGCTTTGAGGAGAGTTACATGAGTGGAAAACACCACAATCCAAATATCTTACCCTCTCTAAAAACTAAAGTGTAAATGCAGTGCTCAATAATAATAATAATAATAGTAATAATGATGATGATATCATTTATCTTTAGCCTGGTTATAGGAACACAAATGGCTTTAAGACAAGGTGCTAAACAGGTTTATGCACACAAATATCATACAACACTTCTACACAGTGTCAGAATTAGAGAGTTGCATCTGCAGGGAGACAGGAGTGCATTCTGTAACATGACAAATTTTACAAGAAGCAGAAATGACAGCTACATCCTTACAACAGGGTATGAAATGCAGGTCCCAGGAGGCAACAGTGTGGCATTGAAATGCAAGTGAGCCACTTCATCGATTCAGGGGCCTCACTCTCAACACACAGGAGAGAGAAAACACTGCTGGGATTCTTGTGGAGGAAAGACTGGCTGAATCCAGTTACCAAGAGTCAAAAAGACAAACATGTCAGCTCTCTCTCTCTCTGCTTCAACATGTAGATAAAATGAGGCCAAATCATGGCAAATCTGAATTTAATATCCTTTTTTTCCCCCTCCATGATGAGGACACATGCAGTTCTAACACAAATAATGGATGAAACCTAGGCTCACACCAGTCTCTCTGGGACAAAGTGGTTTGAAATGGTGTAGAGGAAATAACATTATCAACTCCAACTAAAGACATAAAAGAAGTAATTAAGTAACTAGAGCAGAAACTACAGTCTCTGCAAATCGAGTTCTCTTCCAAGATTCTGCAGCACAAGATTGTATCAGGAAATTGCACATGTTATCCCGCCCTTACACTTCTGACAAAAAAGTTATAAAAATGAATAAATAAATAATCAGGTCAGTGTTTCAGCATTGTGGTAGATTAATTCAGTAGCCTGGGGGAAAGAAATTGCTTCTCAGTGTGGCAGTACAGCAGCAGCAGAGAAGTTCCAGTCCTCACAGTCGGTCATGAGGTTTGGGTAAAGACCAAAATGATTGAGAACGAATGAGATTTGCAGATTCAAGCAGTAGATACGAGGGTTTTCCTTCAGTAGGATGCCTGAGATCCATCTTTGAGAACAGGCTAAAGAAGGCAAACATCCAAGCTTGGAGTAGAGATGTTGCTCCATCACATCAAACTGAGCCAGTTGAGATGTTATGGGCAACTCATTAGGTTGCCCTCTTAACAGCCTTTTTTAATATAGGGAGGTTTTTGGGTGTGCACAGCTGGGAGGTTTGACCAAAAACTCTGGATGAACTAGCGTCATATACAATGTGGCCCTGGAAACATCTTGGGAGGAGTTGGGGAAACAGCTGGGGAAAGCTGAAGAGGCAAATATCATCAATTGTGTGTTATTTACTCATCACATTGCTAGTTGTACCTAAAGTCCTGTATCTCATTTGTAATACCCTTGAATGCAGAGGTCTCAAACTCGTGGCCCTCCAATAAATTTCATGCAACCTTTCACTTAATCATCTTCTTCTTCTCCTTTCGGCTGCTCCCTTAAGGGGGCGCCACAGCAAATCAACCTCCTCCATCTAACCCTGTTCTCTGCATCCCCCTCTCTCACACCAACTTCATGTCCTCTTTCACTACATCCATAAACCTTCTCTTTGGTCTTCCTCTAGACCTCCTGCCTGGCAGTTCCAACCCCAGCATCCTTCTACCAATATACTCACTATCACTTAATATCAAGTTATATTGAGTTACTTCTACATGTTTTTGAATCAACACTCAGGAGATCACCAACCCAAGGATGATATTTACCATTGGCTGTGCACAATGAAAACTGAATTCAGTTGCATGTTTTGGGGCCAAAACACAAAGAGGGAGATGTAGCCACGCAAGCATATTGCAGTTTTGGTCTGAGCTGGTGAAGAAAGTGTGACATCGATAATTATCACACATATCCTTGAACTCGCTCAGCAGAATATGTGCAAAAGGGCTTTCACATATTAACAACTTCTGCTTTTCCCCCCTCTAAACCCATCCTTCTTGAAAAACTAGCTTTTAACTTTGAGTAAATATTCATTTGAAAGCAAATTAAGTGGTCATTATTGACCGTTTGCACATTTTTTTTGTGTGTTCAATGAGGAAGTCATTATCTCTGGCATCTTATGTTGTTGTTTCCATCAGAGCACAGGAGGGACCTGGACGTTGACTTGAAGTCGACAGATTAACAAACGGAACAGGAAAAGGTGAGGAACACGAGGGTGTGACCTTTAGGGTCATCAGCTGTGCCGTCCATGCAGAGGGTTGGAGCCCTCTTGCCATGCCCCCTCTGACCTGAGCTCGTTCGGGAGTCAGGATTTGCTGACTGGTCATATGTAACAAGGAAAACAGACAACAGACTTCTCGGGCCAGCAGTCTGGGCCAACATGACCATTCCAGCCAAGAACAAATGCAAATCCTGAGAGAGAGAGAAACAGAGAGATGTGGAAACACACACACACACAAACACACAAGGGGTTCATTTAAACACCTGGGTTTCTAGGAACTAGTTAATGCTCCTTCTCAGCAGCTGCTCTCTTCATTAGGCCTGATTCCCCACTTCCTGACTTCAGTCAGTTCTCTAACAAGAGGCAACAACCAACAACTCCACATGAAGCTTCAACGCTTAAGGACACAAACTTATGCACAACTCAAAACAATGAAACCGATGATGCACTTTATGGTGCATCAGTTTTCTCATGAGAACTATAAATGGATGACATTTCTTCATTTCAATTCATGCAAAAAGGATTTAAAAATGTTTTAAACATAACTCGGTGGATCTCTCAAAGTTCAACAGGTTTCTGTCGGGGTAGAGGAAGGCAGGAGCGGAGGGACCACTTAGTGGACTGCAAAGCTCTTTGGAATATATTACATTAACTAGATACTCAGATCTCCTTCCAGATCCAGTACATGAAAGGTTTCCTCCTTTGACCCCTTCTCGCATTCTCTCTCCTTAGCACTTATCATGCAAGCAATGGTTCTCATTGTTTCAGCATCAATGGTGAATAATGGCCAAGCAGTGACCAAGCGAAGTGTTCGATTTTAACAGAGAAACTCCAAAAAAAACCTGAGCTCATTAGAGTGGCTGTTTACATTATGCCTTGAGTTGTTCCACTCATTGAGGCATTTTTTTTTTTAAATGACTGTCATTTTATTGGCTCGTAGCTGTCCAAGATAAACAGTGCTGTCCACCGCCGCCCACTTTCTCCAGCTATAATTGTTCATTATGTGAGATCAGTCTTGAGATATTTCAGACAGCCTCCCTCGAGTCGACCTGTCACCGTGAGACTACTGTGGACAATTTAGTACGTACTGTGCCAAAGGTGCCGCGTCGATCCAGCAGAAAGTTTTAGATTTAGTTCTTCCCAGAAATGACACCTTCAAGATGCAATCTGCATATTTTCCCACAAGAGGTTTCGGCAAAGCCACACAATAGTCTCAGGCTGTCCTGGGACAAACTGCTGTAATTACCTGTGGTCACTGTTGTTTTCCACTACCTTAATAGTCAAGTATGTGTGAGGTGTATTGTGTTTTGGTCCCACGGATCAGCAGCAACAATCTTGGCCCTACAGTTCAACCTCGGCTACCGACCGGAGCCTCATTGTTCCCCTGCATTTCCTAACCTCGGAGGAATTCCTCCTCCAGGAAATATGGTTTACAAGAGAAGGCACCAAGCCCAGCTACTTGTGGAGTCCCAAACACCCCTCAGCACCAACCCCATACCCACTACCCTTCACCCTCCTGGCAATGTCAGCTTCATGATCCATTCTACCCTTTTCCCTTTCACCCTGTTTACATCTCACCCTGCTGGTGCTGGGAGTCTCCTGGATTATCGCACCAGGGGATCGCACACCGGGGGGGGGGGTTTTGGGGTCAAATAGTGAATTTTCAGTGGCGATTACCGGTCTTTGAAACAGGGGAAGCTCATTTCAGGCCCAAGTTATTTATAGGTAAATTCTGCATTTCTTATCTGAACCATCACCAAACTTGGCACTGAACGCATATGGCGCTCTTACGGCGCTTTTCCACTATACAACTTGACGCGGCATGGCTCGATTCTAGGCAGGGCAGGGTTGTCACAGCATGGCTGCACAAAACTGCTGTGATGTTGTTTCGTTTGCGACACAAACACACAGATTAGTGACAAGCAAAGTAGTTATTTTCAGTGTAAATGAATCATTAGAATCAGTTCATTAAAAAGATTAGTTCAGTACTTCCTGCAGGGACTCCGTTGGACACAGTCACGGCTTTCAGCAGTGCTGTCGCTAAATACACCAAACTCCTCTGTTAAATATTGAGAGATTAGACATTTCCTTGCTAAATGTTGGAGATTAATACGTTTTATGTCTTTTAAACTAATCTACAATTCGGCATTGTTCAGTTTGATTCCTGCATCAGACGTCGCACTCATGACTCTCACATTTTAACATCGACTCAGCTTGCTTGGAACCTCACCAGAGCAGGTACTAACAAGTACAAGTACTAACAATACAAGTACCAGGTACCAGGTACTATCACTGATGGAAAAGAGAAAAAAGTAGAGCTGAGCCGTGCCGAGCAGAGTCATGCTAGAACTGTATTGTGGAAAAGCGCCACAAACAGCAGTAAAAGTAGTCAGAAATGTTATGCACAAATTAGTTCCTGACATGATTTTTTTATTGTGAAATGGGTTGCAACAATAGTTTGTCATATTTAAAAACCGGGTCCAAAAAGTTTGGGAAACATGAATTCCCACTTCATCACTCATTCCTAAAGATGGACATTACGAGCAGCTGCAGCTCACAAGGGAATGTGCTCGTTATTCAAAATAAAGAATATAAAAATGCCCTTTTTGTGTCGCTAGGCACCATTTTAGAAAGACTGTTCTGCACGTATATAACTTGTGGGGTTCAGAACTGGATCTAGCTTGGTTGGTAGTAAAGGAAGACGGGGAGGCAAGCGCGTGTTTGTGTGTGATCAGATGAAAGTCTCCAATCTGACCCCTCTCCCCAGTAGACCGTCTTTGATCATCCTAAGTATCTTACATGGTGATCCCCAAGAGCTCCCAGATGATAAAACAGGAGATAATAGCAACTCTTTTTTTTTTTTTTTAATCATCCACCTCCACGGCTGCAACGCTCAATTTGCCCAACTTTATCCCTCACTGACCGATCTCAATCTGAGCCTCCCATACATTGCCAATAAGAACAGAGCTGCCTTGTGAGGGTCAGCCACTTCTGAAATGAATCCCAGTTCCAGCACAACAGGGGAGATAAAGGAGGAGTGGCTGCATTCCCCAAACCCCCACAACCAGGACAGAGGACACAACACATTCCCTCACATAACCCTCATGTAATTGCCTCCAGCATCTCTCCAATGATGCCACTTCTAAGAAAAAAGGTCAGATAGAGCTCCATCCCCTCCCTGCGTGGTCCCTCTGCCCTCCATTGGGAACATCTGGGCCATAGTTGAGAGAGGAGGGGGGGTGGTGGTGGTGGTGGTGGCGGGGGATCATGTACACATTCATAAATGCGGTGTGGGAAATGGTGCTTTTAATGACACACAGCCCAGTGGCCCTTGGACCCGACTTCCTTGCAAAGTTCCCACAGGCGCTAAAAAAGCTGAAACTGCTGAGAAAATATGATGAAAGCCAATCGAGCTATTCCAACCCCCAGTCCAGATCACACGTCCGTGTGGTGGCGACTGAGGGGAGCTTTCACTTTCGACAACCTCAGCAACCAGAGATTTTCTTCATTCCTTCAAATAAGGCAGTGTAAAGTACTCGACTGCCACCTGTGCTGTGACAAATTTCAGGTGTAAACGGGGAACATTTGTAGAATCTCATTATGCATGATCCTAAAGTTACTACTGTGTGCTGTGGTTAAAGGTGACATAACAGTCACATGGGTCTTCACAGAGTGACTTTTTATAGTGAATTTGCTTATTTTTATATATATATGTGTACGTGTGTGTGTATATATATATATATATATACATATATACATACATATACACATATTTATATATATATATACGTAAATATATATATATATATATATATATATGTATGTATGTGTACATGTATATACATATATATATTAATGTTGCTGTGACGATTAAAGACATTGCCACAACAATCTGGGCATACATCATAACTAAATCTATTGCAAAATGATGATAAAACTACTAAGATTAATAAATAACGCAGGATATAGAGACCACACAAATGAACTCTTCGCTGCTTGCACTCTGTTCAAAGCAAGACATAAATCACTCCCACATAAAATAAAGACATTGTTTTCATATAATTTAACTAAAATTTAAAAAAAATGCAAAGTTGCCAGGACAACTTTAAAAACTATGTGTGTTTCAATCTCGGAACAGTTTCTGTCTATCCATCTATCTATAATATTAAGTTCTGACATTAACATTCTTTAAATATTCTATGCATTTTAGAGCAGGTGCAAAGGTTATTTTCACTTTATGTGACTTTTTTAAGCTGTCTGTCATGCTGCAGCTGTTGCTCAAAAAAATAAAAGCCCAGTTAGGTTGAGTAAAAGACGATTTAGAGGCCAAATGAGATCAATGTGTGCGTGTGTGATCAGCTGTTGCCGGACAAACCACCTCCACCAGCCCATGAGAGGAGGATTAAACATCTCACTGGCTGTGTGCACGAACCAAAGCAACTACATGCCTTAATGCCCCCTTTGTGTGAGGGACTGCTCTTCCAATTTCACGCCTGCAGACTAAAAAAGTGAATATCTCTAAAGTGACGGGTCCATGTGGAGCAGCACAGGTAACAGGTTTGTTCATTATGTTTGACATTCACCAGTGGAAGTAACAGAGGAGCCTGATGATGCACCATGCATACTAAACAGGAACTGTTGTGTTTGTGTTTGTTTGTGTGTTCCACTTTCCCAGAGAAGGAGGTAAAAAAAAAAACTTACCGAGAGAAACTCCAGAGTGCCAACATAATCCCGCTCAGTCTTTAAAAGTTCATTTAGGACGCAGACTCGCAATCGCAGCTGCTTCTCCAGGTCCTTCCCGCTTTCAGCCCTGTGCTCCCCTCTGCTCTCCTCCGTCATTGTGAGTAAACAAAAATAATGCCGAACTTTTAATTTCCTTCCTTGGGGGTACGTCAAAAAGTTTCACATCCCTCCACGCTAGGCTTCACGTGTGCGGGTTAAAAACAAAAAAGTTTGCAGCATGGTCCAAACTAAGTGAAGGAGGGAGGAAGGAACCGGTCTGCTGAGCGCTCACTCACTGGAAGTCCACACCGGGGGAAAAGTAAGTACGAACCAAACAACAACAACAAAAACAACACAAAAATAATGGATTCAAAACCGCCGGGAAATAAAAAATACTCGATACTAATGAAATGAAAAATAGGATGGGAGTTAAATTACAGTGTTAGGACATGTCTCCACAGAGCGGAGGACTGCACTGTGGTTCATAAATTGGCTCCATGTGACTCCAAAAGTCTTCATCCTAATCCTGCCTCCCTGGTGCCTTTAATGTGGAGAGCGAGCGGTGTCAAGTCAGCTTGTGAGTGTGTAGGGCGGCTTCCGGTTGTGCATGTCAAAATAAAAGAGCTGCAACAGGTTTGGAAGGAAAAACACCAACTCATTTGTAGCCATCATACATTTTTTTACATCACATCTATATGATCAACAATACATTAAAATCACCACGTTAAACTTAATGAAAATACAGGATATGTATTTGCTTTCCCCTCTTAACCTGAACAAACCCATTCTGTTATTTCATATATTTTGTTATTTTATACAGCTTGACACTGTTAAATCCTAAGCAATAGACACATTCTGTCTGAGGTGGAAAGACTACTGAGATATTCTACTCAAATAAAAGTTCCACTCTTCTTTCTACTTAAGTATTAGTAAAAGTACTGGTCTAAAAATCAAGTTAAAGTTAAGTTATTAACGTTACTTAGTTACAAGGTTGGGGTTCTTTTTTGTGTCGTGCAAAAAGGACAAGAGGACACAAATCTCACATGAATTTGTAAAGGCAACCCTTTACAAATTAAAATGCTGACAAAATAAAATATACACATCATGCATCAGTCAACATGGGTCACAGGTGACAAATGTCACTCATTAAGGGACCTTAATTAACGCCAATTCACCTGTCCTCATCGTCATTCACCTGTCCTCATCATTCACTGCCAAAGTTTCCAGTGAGTGATTTTTATTTTTTATTTTTTATTTTCATATAACACATAACGTTTGTTTTTACTCAGTAATGGATGTGACTTCAAGTGTAGCACAAAACCACATTACTGTTTATAAGAGAAAATATGAGGTTAAAAAGCAGAGGCAGCAGAGCATCGCAGACCTCACTTTGACTCCATTTCTCTTAATTTCCCTCTGTTTCACGTTGAACTGAGATAAATGGAGTGGACAAATGAGCAAAGTTGAGCGTTCATCGCCCTAAAAACCTCCTCCTATGAAGCATAGCTGACACCACGCCCCACCGCAAAGGCTTGATACACAACTGAGCGCTGCCGTGTAAGTTAAATCACTTTCATTGCCTTCTCTCTCCTTCCTCGATGGAAAGCACAGCACAGTGCGTGTTCAACCAAGTGAAGAACTTGAGTCATAAAACCTCAGCTTCCATCATTAAATGGCAAATGAGCCTCATCATTAATATATTTGAGTTGATGGGGGGTGGTTTTTTTCTGTGACATTAAAGACAAACCCAGCTAACAATTTTTGGTTCCCAGAACGCTCCGGGAACATTAGCTTTTGTTTGTGGGAACATTCCCTGAAGGTTCCTCCCTGAGATTCTCCAGTGGTTGATCTGGAAAGTTTTCCTAACGTTCAATTCAATTGCACATTCAATTCCCAGAACCATACTTTCTCATAACCTTCATACAACCTTTAGAAAACGCTCTCTTTTGGTTCCCAGCACGTAACCATAACGTTACTTTGTCACAACCTTCATACAACCTTTGGAGAACATTCTCTAAAGGTTCCTAGTTGATCCCCTAACGTTACTTTGTCACAACCTTTAGAGAATGTTCTCTTTTGGTTCCCAGAATGTTCCTCTAACATTACTTTAATAAAACCTTCATTCAACCTTCATAGAACCTTTAGAGAACGTTCTCTTTTGGTTCTCAGAACGTTCCACTCAGATTACTTTTGTACAACCTTCATACAACCTTTAGAGAATGTTCTCTTTTGGTTCCTAGAACGCTCCCCTAGCGTTACTTGTATACAACCTTTATACAACCTTTAGAGAATGTTCCCTTTTGTTTCCCAGAACATTCCCCCAATGTTACTTTTTTTACAACCTTCAACTCCATAACATCTCTACAGCACAAGATCAAGCTTGAAAGTGCAAAAATACTGCAGATATCTGCAAAACTGTCATTATCTTGAGAAGAGAGCAGCTGTCTAACAAGTTGCTTCCATGTTCAGTTTCTAGTGTACTGCATATGTAAATGCATGCGCGTGTCCTTTATGACATATTGTCAAATAAGCCTTTTTATTAGATTTGATCTTATTTTTCCTCATTAACATTTCAGCTTCTTGCTTTAGAAACGGCCACTATTATCTATTCATGTACCATTCATGGAGTACGTGTACAAAGAGGAGGTGAATAATATTTCTCTTCAATAGACGTGCGGGCAACATTACAATGTCACAAAGGGGTAACAAAAAACACCACATACAAAAAGTGAACTTCAATGACAGAATGATTCACGTGTGGATCTGCACTGCAACAGTCCTTCTCTTATAATAAGCAACTCTCTAAATTAGATTTCTGCTTTAGTTTCCTCTCTGGCTGAGCTCCCATGTGAGGCACAGTTATAAAAAAAAAAGATTTTACTGTTGTTTTGTGATCTGTGTGGGTTTCTAACCCCCTCAATGTTCCTCTCTCTTCTGTACAGAAAGACTTGGGCCACTGTTACATTTGTTGTTTTAACACTGCTATAATGAGCATGTATAGTGATTTATCAAGCTCTTTTATGAGAATACAAGCAGAGAATACAGGTGGGATAAAAATGCTTCTATGGGCTAAATTGGGCTTGTAAGTGGAAGGTTCCTGGTTCATTCGCAGGAAGGGTTAGGGTTATCCAGGTTTGTGTGTGATCACTGCTGGTGTATAATAAGGACGGGTCAAACTCACTATCACTAATCAGTGTGTGTGCAAAAATAACTCATTCTAATTCTATTCAATCAGTCTCGTACAAAGTGCCTTAAAGGGATACTTGAGTAAAAGTAAAAATATCTTACCAGACAATATTACAATACAATATACAATATAAAGTAATGTTTACAATATTACTTAAGTAAAAGTCTTAAAGTATATGACATTTACTGTACTTAAGTATCAAAAAAGTAATTTTCTGATATAAAATGTACTTAGAGGTTTGAAGTTTTAGAAGTAAAAGTAGTAAGCCAGGGATTGAGCCATGGCGGCTCAGTGGTAGGGCAAGTTGTTTTTCAATTGGAAGGTTGTGGGTTCAATTCCTGGCTCTGCTAGTCTGATATGTGTCCTTGAGCATGACACTTAACCCCATGTTGCAGCGTGTGAATGGGTGAAAACTGTAGTGTAAAGCAGCTCATCAAGACTAGAAAAGCTCTATATAAATACAGACCATAAAACCAACTCTTCTTCTTCTTCTGATTTTATTTGGTGGTAATGAGTAACAAAGATAGATAGAGGAAATGTAGTGGAGTAAAAGTAAAAGTTGCTAGAAATTTAAATAACAAAGTAAAGTACAGATACGTGTCCTCTTACAAGCCAATAACAGCTGCATCGTACCTTTCTTAAAACTTAAAATTAATGTCATTAGTACCTGTTTTTGTCATACTATTTCATATGCTGCTCTACAAAATGTCTATTATGTTCATTCAAGAGACGCTTGAGCATAATAACATATGTGTCGTACGAGTTAAACTCATTTGAAACTCGCTAACACAACTTTAAATCACACTATTTCATTCCAAACGCCAAAGATCACAGGATTTGACAGACATGATTTTTTTTTTTTTGTACACAGAACTGTACGTAACACATTTGGGACATTTGTTTTGAGAAAATTAACTTTGATTTGAAAATGAATCCATTGATCCTCCTCACTTTGAGGGCGCACACTGACTCACTGTCACGCCGCAGTGAACAGAGTCATCATTAATGTTATGAGGAACAGCTGTGCTTTTTCTTTCCCCTGCTCAAACGTTGCAGATTGGCTGCTGTGAAAAAAGCCAACATTGTGCCTCGTCTCATCTTCAGTGAGCTGGTAATATACAAAGTGCGTGCAGTAATAATCCAATCCATCTCTTACACTGCGGTTAATGGACTTGTTAATTTGGGGTAGGGAGGTTCTCATGTGCAAAATAATACAGATGTGGACCAAACAAAGACTTACACGGATCCAGAAAAGTGATTTTTCATTAATTATTGTGTTTATTTGCGTCAATTTCCAGCTGTTTTCAGTTGGAATGATCGTTCATTCTCCCAGCTTTAAGACTGTAGTGCAGGAGCAGCGTGTTATAAAGTGGGTGAGGTGCACATGTGTTGAATAATACACAGCCAGGGCCACTTTACACCTGTTTCTGGGAAATTGCTATAATGTGAAATGGTTATTTTTGGCCTAAAAGGGAAAAATCATCTTAACAAGCAAGTTTTGTACTCGAAAAACAGTGGTTTGTGTGTTCATTACTGGTGAATATTAAGGATGTCTTCAGTACAAATACTTTGTTACTGTACTTAAGTACAAACATCACGTATATGCACTTTACTTTACTTTATTTATATATTTTAGCAACTTTTACTTTTACTCCACTACATTTCCTCGATCTTTGTACCTCATGACTACCAAAAAATCAGAAGAAGAGTTGGTGTGTCCTCCCTTTTAATAGTTTAAATACATTTGTTTTTTTGGTTAGATTTTTTAGACAATAGTAAGTTTTCCTTTACCTTGTTCACCAGTTTCGGCGTGTATCTTCCACTTACTATTTTTATTTTTATTTAATAGTATATGTGAAACATCTGTATCGCACTCGAGAAACTTTCATTTCGCCAGCTATAAAGGGAGGATTAAATGAACCATTTGCAGGCTCAAATAATCATTCACGGATTAAATATGGATTCAGTTATCTTCATTCTGCAGTTTAACCATGCGTTCTGTCATTTGACCTCTTACTGTCGCGCATTCAGCATATTTTTGAGTGCGGGCTGTGGAGTATGTTTGAGCACATTCCCCCCATTCAAGAGAGGAAAAGAATGTAAGTGATGACAAGTGCACAAATTTATCAGCACCAGAGGGAGTCTTTATTTTATGGAGCTGTTTTATGTCTCAATTACAGGTTAGTGTCAGTTTTGTGAGGGGAGATGAGGACACAGCTCTCTCACAGTGAGTAAATGTTGACATTGGGCACACTCTGGTTGTTAAATGTGGTACTGCATGCTGTGGTGGACGGTTTCCACAGTGCTGTTCCTCTGCTGCCACCAGAGAGCAGTGTTGTTTAAATGAACTAGAATCAAAATCATGTCTCCATGAAACAGAGCCTCATAATACTGTACATTTATATGTTGACAAAGATTATGTGATATGATTATGTGATTATGTCTGCGCTAAATCAACTTCCTTATAGTTTTATATGAGTTGTTCCAGTGCAGGTACATTTCCAGGCCCTTCAGATTTTATTGCCCATGACTTTGGTCTTTGGAATTAACGTCTATTATTTGTGGTTTGAGTGCTGCCAGGAAGTGCTCTGTTCTATTGCTGTGGAAAACAACTGTCATAGCACTTAACATCAAACATCAGTGGCTATAACTTTATTCATTTGCACAGATTGTGGATATGTGTATGTACTGTATATGTACATATATCACCATATCTGTGAATGCTCTCGGTCAGGTCACTTAATGGTAAATTGTTGTGGGAATAATACACAAAAACTCCTCATATGGACATCCTGGGTGTGTTTATAGGTCACATATTCAAGCTTTCAAAAAAGTGTTTTTTTCCACCTTATGTGTTGTTGAGTCAAAGTTATCATTCCTTTTATATCGCATTTTTAGTACTGATATAAAGTAGCAATAATTGTTGCAGTAGTCACAAAATAGACCGTTTTTCTTTCCTTTTTCTCATAAAAACAAGCGGTGTGAACTTATTTCCAAATTTCACAAATTCAATACGATTTTAAAGTACATTTTGCTCAGGTGTGTTTATAGAGTTGGTGAAAATGTCTGGGTTTTTTTTCATCAGATTGCCAAGATAAAAAAGGATACAAGACACTCTATAAGCAGCTTCATCACCTGTGTTTAGCAGCTGAGGAAAGGAGGAAATTTGCTGAAGAGGAGCGCCTCTTATTTTATTACAAAAACAGGGCATTTACACACGTTGCCGGGAGTGAAAATGTGTCATTCATTTGCAGTGGTTGTATTGCACAAGTGTGCAAATACAAATTTGCTTGTCTTCAAAGTCTATTATTGCAGTCTATGATTATTTGCTTGTCTTCAAATCTATTCAATTGTCCACATACTCAGATTCAGATGAGAGTTAATATAATTGGGATGTACAGGGGATTTAGTCATTGGTTTCCACAAAAATGAACAAAACAGATGTATATAAATCTTAATTAAAACTTCAAGGGAAACTTAGATTTGCTAACAGGCAGCAACATTGGATAGGGTAGCAGTTAATGACTCAAAAGTTTTTGTTTCTGTTAGCTGATTGGATTGATGGAACAGCAGTAGAAATCCTCATCTACTGTACAGATTCTTTATAATCAGATCACGACCAGAATCATTTTATTGATCCCTGTGGAAAAATTGCTTTATTACTGTGGGTCAACAAAGACTAAAGAGGAGGAAGTAAATAAGTAATAGTGTCTGAGCAAAGGTTATTTACATATGTTAGCAGAGTTAAAACATAAATCTGTTTCAAAGAATACAAAATACAAATTTGAAATAAATATAAAGATAAAAAAACAGCAGTTTAATCCAGGACGGGGACAGAAATGGTGGTGTTGAAAAGCCAGACATTTTCTTGCATTGTACTGATTAAGAACATTGTATAAAATATTGTAAATATGTAAATACTTGGTGATGAGATAAAGTAGTCTGCCTTCTGCCTACTCCTTTTCAAACATTTGACGTGATGTAAATGTAAAAATCTATCTATTCTAACTAGCTAGCTTGAAATCCATTTAAGCTAGTTACCCATCTATCCTAGCTAGCTAAGTAAGTGAGTCAGCAGACTGGACGTCTATCTCAGCCTTTAAAGTTATCTACCTATTTATTCTTGCTAGCAAAATAGACATCTATGAAGCCATCAGCGACAGAAAAAGTGAAATAATGAGCTAGCTAGCTGATTAAACTAGATTAAACCTCAAACACCATGTTGTTGAGACTACACTCTCTCAACTCCTTCATCCATTGAGAGTGGCATTTTTTTTCCCTTGCTGCCAAATGGTCCACTCAGTCCAGACTCGGCACCATCTTTATCCCCCACTGCCAACCTCTTTCACTTCTCCCCTCAGGGTCAGAAGGTCACGGATGTGCACTCACAGCTCTGCTCGGGGTTGGCTGACATCACAAAGAGGCGCAGTTTGCTCCCCTCATCGCCACCACGGCCAGTGTGAGGCTCGCTCTCACTATGTGCTCGTCAAAGGGTTCATTCACTCAGACCTCAGTCAGGGAACATGGTAAATTACTGGCCCCTCTGTGCCATTCAACATTGTTCCACTTAGCTCTGAAAAACATGGCTGCTTCTTCACCTTCCCCACACACCAGAACCCCAGAGAGTTACTGTGTGTTAAAAACAACACCGGGATGACCACACGGACTCCCAGAGCAGCGGCGGTGGCGGAGCCCGACACACAACAAATGACCACCTTGACGTCACAACCTGGTACATGTGAGCATTTTCACTCTGCCCACAAACCCGTGAACATGATACACATGGAACTCGCAGCCAATATTTTTTTATGAATATGCTTCTTGTGTGCAGCTGCTCAAAAACACTTCACTTTCTGGGTTCATGTTATTTTAAGAAGATTTCCCAGCACATTTCATTTTTAGTGCTGACGAAAGAGGTGGACTTTTATGGGAATTTAAAGCCTATGGATTTAACGTATTGTAAATAAGAATTTTTTATGTATATTTTTCTTTCTATACAACATTTGTTTCCTTTGTATCATACTTGTGTTTTCACATGGTAACTGTGGATGCTCAGGGGGACCAGCCTTTCGCAGCCTTGGCTCCCAAACTCCCAAACAAGCACTTCTTCTTGGCCTTTGACGCAGTGTAAGCTGTTGGTGTTATGAAGAACTGTTGTTTTCTCTGTTTTTTATAGCCTTGTTAATGTGACCTGTGTTTTATAGAATGTTATACAACACTTAAAGATGGGCAACTGTGTGGTTTTTAAATGTGGGCTATAACTAAAATGGATTGGGTTGGATTGGATGTATTGTTTTCTATTGCACTGGCAGGAGGAGTTGCTGTTACCTAGTGAAATGGTGAGTTGTTTCCTCATAAAGTTAACTAAGTTGCTTTGAGTCACACAACTCTTGGATGCCCATATAACCAGAATATAACCAAAAAAACATAAGTAATGTAAGCTGACCCTCCTCTTTGCATGTTTACAAAAGAGACAACATACAGTAATGACCACTAAGTGTTGTTACATGGTGTTTTACGGGGCTGTAATTTCAGAGCAGGGTGTGTTTTGGGTCTGTTGCACAGTAATTGGTGGAAAACAGGTGGCGCGCTGTTGACACCGGAGAGAAGCATGAGAAAAATGTGCTGCCGCTGTTCAATCACAAAAGGGAAAAAGGCTGGCGGTCGACTTACACATTTAATCGCGGTGTTTGAGGCGATAAGTCCAGGATCAAACGTAGGCACAGTGAGCCTGGAATAACGGGGAGAGCCACGGAAAAGCTCCACAGAGGGATTCCTGGTGGAGTCAGGCCAAGGCACTGACAGAAGTGGCAGCTTGTTATCTCATTGGCAGTGGCTTTAGGGTCGGCCTATAGAGATATAAGGTAAGGATTCAATGTCTGAATGAACAAACAATACTCTCACTGTCTTCTTGTGATATTATTTTCTTTTTAAACCACAAAGGCCACACATTCCTGTAAACTTAGCTGCAAACAGTGCTGCTAATACTGTACGTACTGGTTTTATAAATACCAGTGTACTTATTTAGCCTTATGCACACATGTACTACCAGCATGTACTTGTTGTTTTCTTCATGTTTTTGTTGTCACTGGATCAGACAGACAAAAGAAAAGATCTGATACAATCCAAAAGTCCTATGTCGCACGCTTCACTCACACTCGCACAGATGGTAAAAAAAATGTAAATAAAAATCAGCAACAGCATTTTAGCTCGGTCCTGTTATGGGCTTTTTATTTCTTCCTTATGGGAGAAGAATATGTGTTTAAAATAGCTTTAAATGGCACAGATGTGTTGATACCGATACCGGCATCTGGGAACTAAAAGAGAATGTTAAAGGTTTTATGAAGGTTGTGGAAACGTAGTGTGAGGGGAACGTTCTGGGAACTAAAAAAAGAACGTTCTCTAAAGGTTGTATGAAGGTTGTGACAGAAGTGGTTACGGGAACATTTATAGAACCTCGTTCGCAAAAGGCTGGAAAGTAACATTAGGGGAACGTTCTGGGAACTAAAAGAGAATGTTCTCTAAAGGTTGAGAGAAAGTAACGTTTGGGGAACCAAAAATGTGCAACCAAAAACCAAAAACGTTCAGTTTGAACGTTTTTGAACAGCAAATAATTTTAAATAACAACTGCTTGTCATCAAGTTGATTTTCTTGAAGTTTAAGCATCAGGTTAACTTTAATTTCTAACTTCAACCATCTTGACTTTTGTTTAGAGGAACTGAGCTGAGACTAAAAGAATAAATGTGTTAAACATGGCGCTCATTTTTACATTTAACTTATTTACATCAACGTATAACCTATATTTCTATATAACTATCTACAAAGAAATATTTCGTCTAATATTCACGTGCGTCTACGAACCATGAGATGATAATCTCTGGAGCGGAGCGCGCGCTCTGAGACGGATCCAGTTACCAACTTTGCCGACAGCAGATCACGTGACTCAGGTCCTCCTCATTTTTTTTTTTTTTTTTTAAAAGAGCTGCCTCTGCTGCTGCTGCTGCCCTGTAATTCCCTCCAGAGCTTCAAAGAGGTGGTAAATGTCTGCCTTGTGCCATCTGACCGACTTATTACGCACCTTTTGCACCTTCTGTGTCAGACGGGGAAGTCCACGACAGAGCGAGCGCCGCAACACAACAGGTCACGCTGCCAATCAATGCCGAGTCTATCAAGATTGCTTTTCATTTTCTGCATCTTTTTTTATTATTATTGAATATAATAGTCGCGTGCATCCTCCAGAGGAACCACATGTGTGCGCGCACTCTTTGATCTGCTGGACAAAGATGGTTCTGGACCACAGAAGCGCATTTCGCGCCTCCGTTTTACTGGCGTGTGTGATAATCTGCAGTGATGTGTTATGTCCCGTCGGTGGCTCCCTCTACAGCAACCGCTACACAGGGTGAGTAAAGACCCCCATTCATTCATTCATTCATTCATTCATTCATTCATTCATTTCTGGGGGCTCCAGGGAGCGCTGGACATAATCACTCACTCACTCACTATCAGAAGAGCTGAGGCTGCGGGAAACGCGTGGTGGTTCGTCCGCAGAGATGAGGACACAGACTTTAATCTCATGTTGAGAGCAGCAGAGGCGGATATGAGCAAAGACAGAAAGTTCACAATCTGTTTGATGCACCACGGGGTTCTTTTTTTGTTTACTCCATATTTTCTCCAGGCTGTTCCGGTTTTCTGATGCCATTTGGATGAGATTGGATCTGTTTTTGTTGCGGGACATGAGACACTCACGACATGCACAGATGATACTGCAGCAGCAGCAGCAACTGTGTTTAAACTATACATATTACAATTATTATTTTTGTTTTACACCATCTGACAGACAGAAGACTTGACAAACGTACTAAAAATGTGGAAGAAAATCATAAAACAAAGTCGCAAGAGTGAGATGAAAGTGCTTACTTGAAACCACTGGACTAATACTGGAGTCAATAAGTATGGCAAGAATTACAAACTATAAAAATAATGTATTGCAGGAGTCAGCCTGCGTATATAAAGACCAAAAACGACAATTAAATATAAAACAAGTGGAAAATGAAGTCTGTTTATTCCCTTTTTTTTGTCACAAATGTTAGTTTTTGCACCACAGCCTCAGTTCTCCACCAAGCAGCTGCAACACAGTGTTAGAGCTTGAAGTGAACATTAAATGACAGCATTTCTATTTCTTAAGTCTCTAAGTCTTAACGCAAATGGTCCAAGAATGCATATCCAGGAGAAGACCGATACCTTCACAACATAAAAAAAATTAGATGTGATTTGTGAGCAGTAATGTTTTGTTTTTTTGCCCCAGTGTGATCATACATATGTATATATGTATGAAGAAGAGACACTCACGTCTCCACTTAGACCCTAAAAGCAACTTCAGTCAGGATCCAACCCTGGTTGTTAAATGTGTAACTGGTCAAATGGGACTGAACACCTACAGGAATTTGGCAAAAGCATAATATAGGAGGCACAAGTGTGAAAGTATTAATGGCCAGGCTTTTCAAAAGAGCTTTTGATGTGATTTAGCAGAGTAGCAGAGGGAGAGAGAGCGAGACCACCACGGTTGGAAACCCAAACCCCCCCCGTACCTCATCAGATTCAAACACCATATATTTTGGATGAGTTCCAAAGAATTTCATATATAACTTTGCTCCATGGCGTGACAACAAAAAGTCCTGATTTAAGCAGTGAACGTTCATAAATCATTGTTATCATAGTAGCACAGAGAGCTCGTACTGTATCATTTTCATTGTAAAAATAATGCCATATTATTCTTTAAAGGAGCAACTTCATATTGTTGAAAAGGGTTCTTTGAACCTGTTAATGGACAGAGCACCAGTGCATCAACAGTGAGAACTTGTTGTGTTAAAAAGCAAATTGCTCTCATACCACAGAGAATCCTTCCATCAACTGACGAACAACTGAAAGGCAGATTTAGTCTACAAAGCCCTGCAGCTGGGAGATGAAAAGCCAGTGAGAGGCCAGAGCTGTGACAAAACAATCTTGTCATCTTTGACTCAAAGATAAAGCGGAGCTTTGGATTCCAAGTGTTATCGCAGTCAGGGCAGAGAATGCACATATAGTGTGGTACTTACCATAAACCTTTTCATTTATTCATCTTCATTTCCCGTCCTATTTTTTTATTTTCCTCTGTCGTTGCCAGTGCCATGGCAACAGCAGTGTGTTGTGGTCACTTAAGTGGATTGGCCGCTCACTTTTGATGCTCTGGGCCTTTTGTCCTCAAAATCTCTCTCTCCCGTCTCTGTCCTCTCTCTCTCTCAGATTGGCTTGTTGCCACCTTTGTTGCCGGGCCCGACTTCCTGTGTGACACACTGTAAAAAAAAAGTGAAGGGAAACACAACTTGAGAGAGGAGGACACAAGTGGGAGCGTGTTAAACCCCATAAATTGTGCCGCGAAGAGCAAAAAGCAACAGGTTCATGATGAGAATAGCGAGTGTCTCTATTGTAGTAAAGCGATAATAAGTAACGTGTTTGCAACTAAAGATTATTCTCGGATGTCATGTTTTTGTTCACAAACTACATAAAATATTCACGTTTAAGATGCTGAAAAATCACTCAAACTGATTAATTAATAAAAGTTGAATTGAATAATCAAATACAATAACTAGTAAATAAACTAGTCCATGAAATTTGGTAGACTCGACAAAACTGATCATTCTAAGTGGTTCACATGATCTAAAAGGAATAAAAAAAAACTTTTACATGTCAATATTAATAGATATAATTATATTGATTTATTAAAATGATCAAATATAATAATAATGCATACTATATTGTCAGGTGTTATCACCACTTGCTTACACAGCACATCCCGTCCCTGTATGACTGATGTCTTAGAATGTGAAACATCTGCTGCTACTGTATCCACCAAAGAATAGTTCCAGGTGCCACTGGCAGGCGCTGGAAACGCTGAAACCTAATCTTGTAATGATGTCTCACACGGGAGGGTTTGACCCCGTCATCTATATAGGACTCTAAAAAGGAGGAACCACCCATTTCACCATCAAACAAAATACCTTTATAGGTGTCACCCTAAATTAGCACAATAGGTGGTTGCATTACCCGTCTGTGGCTCTGTGGCCCAGATGTTTTTTTTCAAAATGATGTGCACTCGGGGGAAATGGAACCGAGCCCTCGCTGTTATCGTGAATTTAAGCGGTGTCAAAACCCCCCGCGGGGCGCTTTTTGATCCCGGCTGTAACACGACACTCTGTTGTTTTCGCAGTGATCAAGTCTTCAGAATAACTCCAGGTAATGACGAGGAGGTCCACGCGCTCCGGAAAATGCTGACACGCATGAAGGTTTGCACTTATTTTGACAGAAATGTTTACTATTATGTGTTATTATGATGTTTTTGTGACCACACAATGCTGATACTGGTCTGGAAAAAGAAAAATGATAGGAAAAACTCTACAGATCTACTAAAACTACAAATCACGTAAATGTTTCACTGAACACAGACTGTAAAAATGTGGGTTGTTGATTTCTTCCTTATGAGAGCAGAACATTTGGAGTTGGAACATTATGTGGCTGGTTATGACTGCAGGGCCACACGATGGATGTAGTGGTTAGCACTCTTGCCTTTGCAGCAAGAAGACCCAGGTTTGTGACCCAGGTCTTGGAGTTTGAATGTTCTCCCCATGTGTGCGTGGGATTCCTCCGGATTCTCCGGTTTCCTCCCACAGTCCAAAAACATGCAGTATTGGGATTAGGTAAATTGGACACTCTAGATTGACCGTAGGTGTGAGAGTGGATGGTTGTTTGTCTCTCTGTCATGGACTGGCGAACTCTCCAGTGTGTGACCCCTCCGTGACCCTCATGTAGAGGATAAAGTGGTAGAAGATGGATGGATGGTTATGACTGGGTGGTAAATAGTAAACATTTATGTAAAGACTCAATTGCTCTGATATTGGTATCGATAGCTATTCAAGGTTGTACTTTCCCTTGTTCACCAGTTTCGGCGTGTATCTTCCGCCTTCCTCAGAACTGTCACCTGACGTGCCTTATCAGCTACTGTTACGGAGGCGTGGTCTTCCTGTCAGATTTGACGGGTCAACCACGTCTCCTTGTGTCCGTCACCAATTAACATCAGGTGACAGTTCTGAGGAAAGCGGAAGATACATTGCCGAAACTGGTTAACAAGGTAAAAGAAAACTTACTGTTGTCTAAAAAAACAAACTATGTTCAATCAGAAGACATAATGAACTCTTACAATATATTCAAGGTTGTTATATTGATGTCAAGGTGGCATTGGAGCTGTCCCTGTTATTTTGAATAATTTGGCTTTAAAATATACTTTGTATTGGTTTGCAACCGTTTGTGAATTAATGTTTAATGAAGCCTCAAAAAAAACTGTGGCCGGCCAAGTTCAGAGGCATAAACTGCGACCAGGCTCCTATTGGACGATGACAGCTGAAACTTGTACATTTTCATCTAAACGGGAACATCATTCATACTGGAGCAGACCTGAAACTAGTGACTGAGACTATAACCTTGGTTAAGGTATATATGGTTTTGTATTTATATTACTTTATGATGCCCTTTTTTCAGTTTTTCACATAACTACATCTTCTTGTAGGCTATTAAATATTATATATAACATATTAAATAGCTAATATCTTGACAAGTATACTGATATCTATATAAATAATATGGGTGATTATTTTAATGTGAATTTATGTTTTATTTACATATTTACGCTCATGTTTTTGGTTCCTACCAGCCTATGTTGTTGGGGGGGAGAGATTTCGAGTGTGCGTGTTGTGCAACGGTTACAAAGCGTTACAAGACCATTAACTCTTGTGGGAAATGTTTACACACATTTTAAATCAAGTCGCAAGTTCTTTTTACGATCAGCAGATTTGCCCCCTAGTGGCTATTAAATATATTTGTACTTTTCAATCGGCTTTAGGATGAACTGTGAAGGCCAATTCAATCTTTTTATGTATGGTTTTTGGTTTTTATTAGAAGTGCAGCATAATTATAGTATTTATTCTGCTCGTACCAGCTTTTAGTTCCCCCGTGATTTCCCTGTGACACTTGGACAGGAGTCACAGAGAGAATGAGCCATGGAGCTGGTGGTGAAATGCAAAACAGAGAGACAATGCAACAGCCGAGTGTGGTCATCTGTCACAGTCACGGCATATTCCCCTCCATCTGTGAGGCTGGGATACTCTTAATGCTCCGTAGTCATTTCTGTGAGAAGCACCGACAGGAAAAAACGTGGGATCTACAAAAAAAAAAGGTTTTATTCATTATAGAAATAAAGCGCTTGGATATCTTACAGCAAACAAACTGTATGAACATGTGTTTTCAAAGAAACTAAAATAAGAGGGAAACCCAGGAGGACGAAAGCCTCGCCTCGCCTCTCCTCCCAAAATCATTTGGGAGTCATTTTCCATCAGCCCTGGGAGCATGAATGACCTTCTTCTGCATATTGTTTTAGTTTGCAAATACACAGCAAAGATTGTTTATAGACAGAAAAGCAAGGATCTGCCCTCAACTGCAGCATCTCATACTCAACGCATACTCAAAAGGTTATTTGAGTAATTGATTTAAAAGTTGAGTTGCACCAATAAACTACTGTTAAAAGGTGTTTTTAGGCTTAATTGTGTGATACTGGTGATCAATTTACAGTCATATAATCAAAAAAACACAGAAAAAGCTGCTTAATATGCCATCATTTGTCTAAATAAATCAATTAGTAGGGCAGTCAATATTTGAACGACAGTCCTACACTGTATTTGGATTGGATTTTGTATTTAAATAAGGTTATAAGTGTTTTTTTGGAAACACCTTTGACAAAAAAACAGAAGCATAACATCAAGTTTCATTAACAAAATAATAATATAAGGTGTCAATTATTAGCTTCGTCAAAGATTTCAAGTGACTTGTTTGTCAACTAAGGAAAAAAAGGACCTTTTACATCTGCTGTTAACTAAAGAAAAATGACAACATTTTTAACTATTTTAGATATTTTCTTTGGGGCAAGTGTTTAAAACTACATCCATTGCTTGGGTCACTGTGGTCAGTTTTGGCGTGGAACTGCATATATGAGAGGCATTTGTCCAGGTTCAGGACATGTGAGCCATGACCTGCACAGCGCACGGGAAATAACAGAAGAGGGCAAAAGAGGACTCGGTCAATGTTTATGATTTGTGGTGATGGAAACCAGGCGAGAGCCAGGCTGCTGGTCAGGATCAGGATCAGGATCAGGGCAGGAGTTTGGGGAGGGCAACGGACACAGTGCTTTAAGGCCAAAACACGCAGTGGCAGCTCCTGTTTGGACAGCTGTGGATGTGTGTGTTTTCAGTAAGTCAGCCACAGTGGAGTCGGACGTTTTCAGCCTCAACCAAGACGCGAGGTCAAATAATTAAATAAATAAAAGACAGAAAGAATCAGGAATCGGATCCAACTCCAGGTGTGTTAAACATACTAATGCATATTGCTGCTCCAAAACACCTGGTAGTTGAAAGGTCATTCCCATGAGAAGTTCTCAGGAGCTCTAGACGTAGCAGCAACAGTTAAGGATAAACTGCAGTGACCTAAAAAGTCAGAACCAGGATTGGTGTGAGTGTGTTGTCAAAACATGTTTAAATAAGTCCTGAACACCCAGTAGAATAAATACATTCAACAATGTAGCTATGTACCTTTCAAAGATAAGGCTTTTTTTTGTATCAGAAAGTTAATAATTACTTTTCTGCTCCATTTCCATGTTGGTATCTAAAATAAGACAGAGGCACTTTCCTGTTTACAGCAACTTTTCAATTTTCTCCAGATGATGTTTATGAGATGTTCTTATGTCTGACAATTGCTCCCCACTGTTCCCTTTATTATGACATGAGGCAAAGAAAAGTTGGGTAAAGTATTTTCATGAATTAACAGTGTAGTGGGCCGTTTGGCAGCAAAATATGTTCAAAATGAATCTTAATAAATGTTACTAAATCAAACGACTACTACAGTATCGCACCCCGGGCAGGTAGAGTGTACTCAGGCAAAAGAAAACTGAATGTTCAAGCTGGGTTATTGAGGTTTTGATGGTTTATTTAGTCCAAATAAAGCAAAGCAAAGCTGACGTATGAGTGTCTGCGAGTGCATCTAACCCAAACATTGCAATAAAGATTAACTATTAAAAAACTAAACATTGTAAGCAAAGCGATACTATCAAAAACATAACTATAATATAAACAAAATAAGCTATAATAAACAAACTAATGAAATTAACTGCTGAAATTACCAAACAGGTTATTAAAAGTGAACTTATTATCTATGAAGGCAGTAGTTTTTGGTGACAGAAATGTGCAGTTGCTTCATGTTCATGATGAGTAGTGACACAGAATTAGTGACAGTCTCTCTCTCTGTGTGAGCCCATGTATTGTCTGTGATGCTGTGAGGACTGCATGTGTGGAACAGATGTACTAATATCTATCTAAGATCACCGCGGCTGCTGCTGTCATTGCTGTGTATGAATTATCACGTTATTGTCTATGTGATGGGTTTCAGCGTTTGTCTCCATACATGACTTCATCATCATCCCAGTCTGTCTCCTCTTAGCAGGGGGAGAGACATCTGGTTTTGGTCCAAGAGGACACTGTAATTTACTTTTTTTTAAACCTCACATCTTACTTGAACCGTGACCGTTTCTTACAAAGCTCTTACATTGTTTAAAGAGTAGTTCATAACAGCGGGCCTGTTTTAATAGAATGAGACAGTTTTCCCCCTAAACTTTTCTGTTACACCCAGTATCATTATTTTGAGTAGATAAACCTGACATGTTTGATAAATCAATGGCAACTTCACATCTTAAGTGAAAGACTTGGAAAATAAATTCCATACATTTATTTCGTGAAACATCTCCAGTGACCCATTTGTGGGGCAGACTACTTCCTGGAAATGTTTCTGTCCTTTGCCCAGCAGCCATTTTGACAGGTGACTGTAGTGAAAATCACAGATGTAAGTCATCAAAATTAATGATTAATTTTCCTCAGTTTCAGGGTGTTTGCTGCCTCTACTGTCACACTCATCGTTAATGTGCTCAGTAACACCTGTGCTTTTCCAGCTAAAATATGTCAAAATAGCCGCTGTGCTACGCTAGCTGTTTCACTTCCTGTTCTCTGGCGTTATGGCAAGCTAAGCTAGCTGGCTGTTAGCTCTGCTGTAACACTCAGCAGGAATTTGCTATGTGTGTGGGTTTTTCTTTTAAAGTTAATTTATTATTTCCTGTTACTTTTTTTACTTTTTAAACAGCTCTGTTATGTGGTTGACACGTCTGTGTCTCATTTGCCTGTGTGTGCTCATTCATCCTAAAAATGTCTTCACTGCACCTCTACCTATCTATAGGTGCCCCATCCACGTTCAATACATAGACTTCATGTATTTTGTTCTCTATGTTGTGAATAGAGAATGTTTGTTTTATTCAGTTTGACAGATATTGTGATGTATTGACATTTATGCTACAATATAATCGTTGTATCGTGATGTTATTGGTATTGTAGACCATGTATTGAGTACCCTCTGATTCTCACAACTCGGGTATAACTTGGAACATGTCAAACAGTCGGGAAGACTTAGGAAACAAAGTAAAATAAATATTCAACAATGTCAGTTTGTTTGACTTTCTCATTGTTTTCCTTGACATATAAACACTTCGCTACAGCTTCACCTTCTCTGCCCTAATAAAAAACCCCAGACAAAAAAAATTACGGCTCACAAATGCAGCAAATGTCAAATTGAGGGAATTGGGTTGGTTTTTTGGAGGAGTTGCATTATCTGATCACAGACATTTGATCTGCCTTTCAGACACTATGTGTGTTTAGGATTTGTTTGGCTTAGCGCAGAGCGTTGCTCAAACATTTGGGGTGCTTAACCATTTGGAAATACCATAAAAGAGCAGCAGTAGAGAGCGGTTTGCACTCGAGGGCACCGAACATTCCAGCTGCTCCTTTGGCTCTGAAGAAAGTTCAATTAATCTGGTATGCTTTCTGTAAACCATTAAAACAATTGACACATTAACAAGCATGTGTGCCAGCTTACATCTCCACCCTTATGCTTACAAATGGAAGCCAGCTGAGGAACGTCCACACGTATTTGTTTGCGTTACGTTATATATCACATTTCTTTGGCTACTGGGCGTTATCTTTTCAAGATCGCTGCTTTTCTGCATCTCATTGATACTGTGGAGTCATCAGCATTCCCCTGATTCACTTTGGTGATTGACGCCGTTTCAAACAGCCAATAAGATAACGAGGTCTCGCTGTGACTACACTTTAGTTACTCCAGTGTATTTTAGTGTATTATCAGAGGGCAGAGATAAAAATTACAGACATCAAAGAACGTAGATCATGACACGCACTTTGCACCAATAGCCACCAGAACATAATGGATCCACATGAAACACTGATCCTTCTTTGTCAATGCTGTTTTAAAATGTAGTGCGTCAGTGTTTGCTGTGAGGTCTTTTTCTAGTTGATTTGCAACTTCATACTTGATTATCTTTGTCATAACACCAACCATATGTTTTTTAAATCTTTCCTTTTACTTTATTAAGTATAAATGCCTGGTCAAATTAGAATAATATACTGTAAATTATATATTTTTACCCAGTTTGGGATTAACTCAATTATCAAAATAGTTGACTATTCATTTAGTAATCGATTAATAATCCATTATTTGAGTAATTGTTTCAGTCCTAAAATTTTCATTTTACTTTATTAAGTGTAAATCTTCATTTTAAGAATTCACACCCAGTTTAGGATCATGACAGTACATATTTCCATCTGTTTCAAATTAAATATATAATATGACACACCATAACATGACTGATTAAAGTCTCTCTCTCTTTGTTGGATCCCTCAGGTGGACTTTTGGCAGCCCAACAGCGTTTCTCTCATCTGTCAGAATGCAACAGTGGACGTCCATGTGAAACGCAATGACACACGAGGCCTACGTGCACACTTAAAGCAGGAAAACATCCATTACGGGTAAGGCCAGGAAACACCACGAGCTACAGAGGCGCACAACAAAATACAAATTACTGTATATGCACGCTCATTTGTATACTCTCACGTAATGACTGATCGTGTTTGCAAAGGTTTTCCACACCCAGAGGAGCGATGCGTCTGCTCGGTAACTGCAATTACCCAGCTCACCCTGGTCACAATATATGATTTACACACACAGTCGGACATAGTTTGCATGCAAAAGACCTGATACTTCCTAGAGGCTGACACACAGTATATCAGAGCTATCGCCTCAAAAGTTTTCATCTCTTTACTCCAGTCTTCATTAAAAAGAACAATGAGAGGATTGAGTTTCATCAAAGCAGTCACAGCTAGAAGGATTTCCATTGTCTTATCTGCTCTGTGTAGGGTAATATGATTGAAAGGATTGATATTCTTATTATGCACAGAAATGTTCATGTAAGCATATATTTGGAAGAATCTGGTTAGTATAAAAATACATCACACTATCTGTTTTAGTTCCAATTAGATGAGAGGAAATTCTTAAATGGATAGTAATGGTGCTAATTATGGTTTTGGCTCTTTTTTGTGAAGACAACACTGACAGAATTGGTATCATTTTGCTATCAGATTTAATGCGGTTGATGTGGCAGAAGAGGATAATTTTAAACAGCTGTAATTTGCTGAGAATGAATGCTCCTGAGTCAGCAGCACGTCATTCTACCTTCAGCACTGAAGTGAATTACTGTCTCTATGACTGTGTGTTTTGGCATTTCACTTTTCCTTTGTTTGAGCTTAATGGCATATGAACTAAAGTTAAATTAAAATTGTCCAAACCTGAAGTAGAGTGTATGGTTATATCAACCCATTGATAAAAAATGCTAACAATCATCATTTTGAGAGAGAAAGATGGCAACAACTATTCATGCGTATTCATGTGACACATCAGTGCAAATTGTGTGAAATATTGTTGAAGCTTTAGACTGTTTAGCACTGTGCTGCTGAAGACTGTGCGTCTGTGTCTTAAGTGCTTTCCATTAATAGATGCCATTAGACTGTATCGATGGTCAGCAAATAGTAGGTTGTGCACCTCAAACAACAGCAAAAACATCATTATTCCGCCATAAAGCGTGCCTCTACTTCACTGCCTATAATTTACGGTACATTTTCAGCCTTGTTGTGGAACAGAGAAGATAAATCCGCACATGATTCACTCTCTGCAAAAGCAAAATGCTAGTAATGTAAGCTTCTCGTAACTCGTAAACAGAAAAAAACACTTTGCCAGTGTGTGCCAGTGTGTAGAGCTGTTAAATTTGGCTAATAAAAAGTTAACCTTTGTATAAAATGGCCTAACCATGGTCACAATTATTTAATAATCAAATGAAAAATCAGTATGTAAATAAAGGCTATTAGTAAAGATATACTGGACACACAAACTGTCCAGAAATTCCAGTGGATGTCTGCACACTACTACTACATGTTTAAATGTTGACAGGTATGTTACAGTGATTGTCTGTAATGTTTACGCTTGTCTAATTTACTCTCTCTTCCATCCACAGGGTGTTAATCTCCAATCTGCAGAAGGAAATTGAGAAGCAGACAGGATCTCACTCCTCTCGCAAGCGGAGGTCAGAGTCTCAGTATGACTACGAGGTTTACCACTCGCTGGAAGAGGTAACTGCGAAGCCCACCGTCTGCTTACGTGTTGCTACACTACACTACGCTCAAATGCACACAAAAAAGCAAAGGAAAAGGATCTTAATCTTCCAATTAGTTCATTCATAAGGTCTTACTGCTCTTACAGCCTGGTGCTGTCATACACACACATACACTCTCTTCTTTAGACACTCCACGGCTGTAGAGTGTTTATTTTAACAGGTCAATTACGCCGCCAGTTCATGAGTGTGTCAGGTATCAGAATTACACACAAATTCTAAGAGCCGACACATCTTCACCACCCTGAGCTTTGACAAATGAATGATACAAATGATACTCACAAAAACAGTAATATGCAACATTTTTACTCTGTTTATCTTTGAAATATTCAATAATATTTTCACTGTAAACCATTATTATGTCCTTACAAGATCCAGAGCTGGATGTTTGAGATGAACAGGACTCATCCCTACCTCGTCGACATGTTCTCAGTTGGGAAGTCGTATGAGGGAAGACCACTGTATGTGCTTCAGGTAATGACAGAAGAGATGAGATGCACCTAAAAACAAACAAAAAAAGACACACACATGCATTGTCATGTTACTTTAAAGGTCCAGTGTGTTAGAATGTTTTTAGAGTGTGTTAGAAAGTGTTTAGAGTGTTTTTCCACAAGCACGACTCAACTCGGTACGGCACGGCAGGGTTATTTTGCTTTTCCATTAGTGATAGCACCTGGTACGTTTTTAGTACCTGCTCATGTGAGGTTCCAAGCAAGCTGAGCCGATACTATGCGTGTCGCCGTCAGACTGCCGTCCACTGATTGGTCAGAGAGTGTCGTCACTGAAAGAGTCATGAGTCATGCGATGACAAGAATCAAAGCGAACAATGCCAATAATACTTATTGTAATGGAAAACCAACCTAAGCGTGTAGAGCCGTAGCAAGGTGGTACGATGTAGTGGAAAAACGCTCCCTTTCCCAGGTGTGTCAGGGAACTACGGTGGCCTTCACATACCAGAAAGGACGTCATACTTAAAACCCTACAAAAATATCACACGTCTGACTTTTCAAACACACTTGTTGTCTGCTGTCAGCTAGGAAAGAGAAGTCGTCCCCAGAAGAAAGCGGTGTGGATCGACTGTGGCGTTCATGCCAGAGAGTGGATTGGACCTGCCTTCTGCCAGTGGTTTGTTAAAGAGGTGTTCTCCCTTTTTTTTTCTTCTGGTCTACACATTTTGAAAATGTTTGTTTGAAGTTACACACTATTTGCACCTCCTGTAGGTGTCGTGACGTGTCATAACAGCAACATGCCTCCTCCTGAATGTAGCCCGAACAACTTCCTGCTGTGAGCAGGCTGTGATGTTTGCGCTGTGGAGCCTTTCGACAAAATGTGAACATCTGTTCACTTGTCGAGTACAGTTATGCAGATACTTAAGAAAACCCTTTATTGTTCACATGCTGAACACGACCCAGACGTTAGCACGGATTCCATTACAACCTCAAAGACTTATTAGTTAGTGCCCTCTGAAGTAAGGAGACCACAGTCGGTCATCAGCTGCACAAACCTTTAATGACTCCTTTTATGTGACTTAAATGCCAAATGAGTGGGGTTTTGCAACACAATGAGAGAGAGAGGGGGAAGATAATTTAGATAATAATAATAATTACATCTGAATATCAGTGTCAAACGTCAAGTTCTGGCCTCTTTTAGGAATTCTCACATAATAAACATCAACTGTCAGGTAAAATATTTTAATCTATCATACCAAAATGAACTGATGTCAGTCAGAAAATAACTCCTTCAGTATGTGCCACCGTAAAGTAGCACTTGCACCATGAGTGTGTGTGCAGACATCAAAAGATAGACAGCGAGACAAATCAGAATACATGACTAATTCAGCACAAATCGTCTCATGGACTTACAAGTTCAGCAGAGAACTCTTCAAAGAAAGATGAAATAAGAGGGGTAAAGCAGCAGGGTACCAGATTTTCATTAAAGTTTAAATAATGAATTCACTGTGATGTAGTAACTTAGCTTGGCCACTGGAGGTCAGAGTGACATCTTTGTTCAACACACAAGTGTGTTAACCTTTGCCTGAATCTGATTAATTGGGTTTAAGTTGTATGAAATCAGCGCCACAGATCTCTCCTCTCTCTCCAACACTCACACCCTCATCCGAGCATTAAGCCACTTCATTCACAGGCATTCAAAGAACAGAGATAGTGATAAAAAATGATGTGTAATTGCACTTCAGTCTAGATTTGTGTCTTGAATAGAAAAAAAAAGCTTAGAATGATTCATAATGACACTGGTTTATATTTTAACTACAGGCCATCAACTCATACCTGTATGACTCCGCGATGAGGCGACTACTCAACCAGCTCAATTTCTACATCATGCCGGTCTTCAACGTGGATGGATATCACTTCAGCTGGACCACGGTGCTGTAGGATAGTCACAACATTACCATACTGACACTTTGCTTAGCAATTCATTACTACCACCCACAGATTTTTTAATCATCAAGGCAGCATCCTGCAAATGTTGTGTTGAATTAAATCAGATGTTATAATGTAACTGAAAAAAACACCCCAATCGCAGACTCCTAATGCAGCACATTCATTCCTCTGGTAAAGTGATAATCCATGTATAATTCAGTGAAAAAGATGGCCTGTAAAGTACCACTGCACTTGATCTGCACAAGTGACAGGTGGACTGCTTCAGTTTGTGTGACGGGTCTGGACAGTGAGTGAACATATGGTGGCTCTTTTCCCCCGTAGGATCGGTTCTGGAGGAAAACACGGTCCAAAAATCACAAGTTTCACTGCCGAGGAGTGGATGCGAACAGAAACTGGAAAGTGAAATGGTGTGGTGAGTTTTCGTCTCACGCACACATTCACACGTAATTCTAACAACTAACCCTTAAATCAAGTCTTAATCCTCTAAAAGCCTTTAAGGTGGTGAGGACCAGACAAAATATCCTCACAAATGAATCAAAATGTGTCCTCAGAGCCTGCGATAGACATGAACACACAAACACACACTGCAGTCTGACGAGTCATTGATCGTAGTCTTTTGCTGATAAAGTCTTTTCTGTCTGTTACAGTGTGTGAAATGTGGCAAAGATGTTCATGTGGTAACAAAAATCTATTTTGGATGATGGGTTCTGCTGAATCATCATCCATCAGCCATTTATGTGGACAGATTTATGGAGAGAGAACTCCAAAGAGACATTGAAGTAGTTATTGAAATTGAAATGCAGCACTTGGGTTGTTACAGTTACATGGATATGACTTTAATGTATTCTTCTGTGACAGACTATTGTACACGTCCATATCATTAATATATAGTCCTGACGAAAATTACTTGTATTGATAATAAGCATGACTTCTAATAATCTTATCAGTAGACTCTACTGATGTTTTTTGAGATTCAAACCACTGCCAAATGAGTTCAAAGCAGCTCTACACAACTCTCTCTGTGTTTGTCAGTATAGAGGTGTTGCCTGGCATCATTCTCATGCTGCACACAAGAAGTGATAATGTTATATATCAAGATAGACGGAGGCAACAGCAACTTTTATGTTAGTAAAGCAAAAAAAAAGGCCTGCAAGCAGGTTTGGAGAGTGACTAAAAAAAATAAAGCACTCAAAAAATGTTTCAGAAGTGAAACTCATAAAACCCCGTTGTCCAGTGATACAATGGGGGTTAGGTCTGCTTGGGCTGATAGTTTGCTTGACAGAGCACGTTTTTTGGCAAAAGGATGCAGCAGACCAATAATGTGACATTGTGTATGTTCAAGAGGACTAAACAGATGCAGATTAATAACATCAGCACCAAAAAACAACCACAAACTATGCACTGGTGCTTTAAGTCAAGATACGTTATCTGAACAATTTATTTTCTATCTTATTTTATATCTCTCAAGGTCTCCCTTACACGTTCCGTTTACGCTGTACGGCATTCATTTACATGATTCAAGTTCACTGTTCTTTAAACAGAAAAGAGATGCTAATGCAGGATGTTTGTACATGAGAGACAGTGACAACATGTAGAATCTTAATCTCAGTCTGTGTGTCCATATTTTCTCTCAGTATCTTCCCAGAAGATCACTGTGCCAAACCTCTGTAAATGTTTTTAAAAGTTCCAGATCCTCCTGACACAATTATACAGTGATTGACCGTTGCCTCTGTTCCACTTTCCCTCCTCAGAGGAAGGTGCCTCCTCCCATCCTTGTGACGACACCTACTGTGGTCCCTACCCCGAATCAGAGCCTGAAGTCAAGGCTGTCGCCAAGTTCCTGCGCAAGCACAAAAAACGCGTGAAAGCCTACATCTCCATTCACGCCTATGCCCAAATGCTGCTTTACCCTTACTCCTACAAATATGCCACGATCCCCAACTTCAACTGTGTGGTAAGAGAGCTGCTTAACAACTGTTATTTCACCCAAACAACCTGATATTAAATCCCACTGCTGTAACCCTAACCCTCTTTGCAGGAGTCAGCAGCACACAATGCAGTGACAGCCTTGTACTCTGCCTACGGAGTCAAGTACAGATATGGACCTGCCTCCACAACTCTGTGTGAGTCGTGTTCCTGCACAGTGAAAGAAACCAATGTTACACATGATTGTTGTAAACCTTCTTTCTTTCCTCACAGACGTGAGCTCAGGCAGCTCCATAGACTGGGCCTACAGGAACGGGATTCGCTACGCATTTGCATTTGAGCTGAGGGACACGGGACACTTTGGCTTTCTACTGCCGGAATCTCTGATCAGTCCGACTTGCACTGAGACGATGAGGGCTGTGAAGGCTATCGCGACAGGTCTGCTGAAGAAGTGTGAGACAGACAGGAACAAATTTCCATATATATGACCACAGCAGTGCAGGTCCGCACAGCGGCAACCCCCTACTTATCTCAGTGCCTCCTATTCCTCTGACATTTCATTTCAATACAAGATACCAAAGAAAGAACTGCGGAGAATAACAACAGTATGGATGTGAATTTTGTCTTCAACATTGATCACCTCATTTGTCGTCCCTGATAAGATATGAACTGATGGTGGTGGGGGTTTCTTTGTGCCAAAAATCCTATAAGCAGCCAGCCTGTTTACATATACTGAGAAGAGAGTGCCAGTGAGCATCCTGCTGGATCAATGGACTATGATCTGTGCCATCTCTGCTCTTAATATGGCCCAGGTTTTTGGGTTTTTTCTGACATATAATCCTCTCATAGTCCCCCGGGATTTATTGTTACAAAGAAAAAAAACAACAATCATGCAGATTTTACTACAGTATAAGCTTTTTTATTTCAGCAAACAGCAGTAATATAAGCACTTGATACAGCAGCACTTTTAAATAAAATACACTAAAGATTTTTTTAATGTTATCCAAAAATGCAATTCCTAAAATATTACCATTGTAGTTTTAAATTAGGATAAATACATTATTCTGGATGGGTTTTTTTTTAAAGAAAAATACTTCATATTAGTTCTATGACAATGTTTAATGTGTGCTGTTAATGCCTGTATTACTGCAACATTGATGGTGTACATAAAATGCTATCATCTGAATATCTAGGGTTTGATTTTTTTTTTTTCCCCTCTCAGTTTCATTTGGTTCAGTCTGTCAGTTCTCAGCGTACTGTGTCATTACTCAGGTATGGATCAAGTGCCAGAAATGTTTGTCCTGTATCTGTCTTGAATAAAATGTTGTTGTGTCACACATGTTCCCTCTCACTCATTTCCCACTACACATGAGTCAATCTCAGCTGACATAAAGTAGGTTTAAAGGCAGAGTTCACCGTCGGCAGGTTGCCCTCAGTCCATCACAGGGCAAACACACACACGGACACAAAGAAAACCATTCACTCTCACATTCACACCTACAGTCAACTTAGAGTATGCATGTTTTTGACTGTGGGAGGAAGCCGGAGTACCTCGAGAGAACCCACGCACACAAGGGGAGAACATGAAAACTCCACACAGAAAACCCTCAGTGGAAATGAGATTTGACTTGGTGACCTTCTTGCTGTGAGGCAACAATACTAGCCATTGTCCATGTGTTTTTTATTTATATTTATTTGATTTGTAAGTTACATATTGTTAAAAGTGAAGTATAAATATGTATGTCCTGGTACAGTATCCATGAAGTGAACAGCAAAGTACAGCCATTATTTAGCGACCGAATACACACCTGCATACTCAGAGCAGATTAGTTTTCATAAATTCCCCTATTTACCCAGAATTAGTTGTTCTGAATGACGTAAAACCAGCATGACTGGAATGCAAGATTAATTCAAACAGAACTTTATTGGGGTACCAACCTAAACTGCGTGTATTCACACCTGTTCCTACTAGTGCACAAAGCTAACGCCATGGTTACACAAGTATGCTAATACCGGAGAATATGCTAATAACGAGAGAAACAAACAACGAACAATCAATGAGTCAGTCAACAACTCAGACTTCAGACAAGGCTTCTAATTAGAATTAGAAACAGAAAGAGTCAGGGGGAAATCAAGCATTAACTTCAACAAAGTGGAAAACAATTAGTACTTACCGCTTTTCCAAAACCGTTGGATTGAGAGAAGTATAGAATTAGTGACGTGTCATCTGATACCCGACCAATTACTTCCTTTTTTAATTTGTGCGCATGCGCCACGGGTAGGACGTTTGTTAGGACACCTGTTCCAAAACCCACCTGAGACAGACAGATTCTGTCTATTATAGAGCTGCAGCTATCGATTATTTTCTCGATTAATCGATCAATCGTTTGGTCCATAAAATATAAGAAAACCTTAAAAAATGTTGATCGGTGTTTGTCAAACCTGGAAATGATAATGTTGCACAGACCAAAATTATTGACTTTAAATTATTTCTTTGTTATCCAGAGCAAAGAAATGAGGAAAATATTCATATCTAAGAAGTTTAAAAAATTGAAAATATCGTTTTAATCATGAAAAAAGCTTCAAACCGATCCATTGATTATCAAAATAGTTGTCGATTCATTTAGTAATCAATTAATTGTTTCAGCTCTAGTCTATTATGTTATTTGACTCCAGATTTTTCTTTTTTTTCCACTTATGCGTGGCTCAGATTTGGTTACATTTTCATTTAAAAATGATAAATGTGACAATGAAAATTAAATTATTATAAAACAGTGCATTTGTATGTAACTTTTACTGTTAAAAAAAAACAAGGTTGGGGTTCTTTCTTGTGTTGTGCAAAAAGGACAAGGGGACAGAAATCTCACATGAATTGCTTTTAATTAATGGGAAAACCCATTACAAATTAAAGTGCTGACAAAATAAAATATGTAAACACATAATGTATCAGTCAACATGTCACTCATCCAGGGACCTGGTTCATTCACCTGTCCTTATTATTCATTCACTTGTCAATCATCACCCACCTGTCCTTGTACTGATTCATTGTCCTTATTATCATTATCCTGTCCTCATTTTCATTCACCTGTCCTTATGGTTCATTCACCTGTCCTTATGGTTCAATCACCTGTCCTCACCTGTCCTCATCATCATTCACCTGTACTCAACCTGTGTATGAATTTTTATTTATTATTTTCAGGCCCACATTTTTAAGTAAAAGTAACATTACAAAATCTAAATAGTACAAGTACACAAAAAAACAACTCAATTACAGTGACGTGAGTAAATGTAATATTACTTTCCACCTCTGACACACACACACACGCACACCTTTCTCTCTCTCTCTGCCGCCTCACTGCGGCCGCGCTCGAACGTACACGTGACGTCGCTTCCTCTCTCCAACATGGCGCAGGAGGCAGGTCGCTAATGGAAGTCTGAGGGATTTACCCCACCTTGTGTGTGTTTATTTATGTGTGTGTGTTCGGGTCTGCGCGGCGGCTGACATTTGTGAAGCGGGGATACATCTGTGTTCGCAGCGGCTGCAGCAGCCCTCACCCCTCCCTCACACCCCCCTCTCCCTCTCGTGGGACCAGGCTCACACACACACACACCTCGCCCCAAATTCCGGTGCGACATGTTTGAGGGCAAAAAGACGAAAAACATGTTCCTGACACGGGCTTTGGAAAAGATCCTGGCGGACAAGGAGGTGAAAAAGGCGCACCACTCTCAACTGCGCAAAGCCTGCGAGGTGGCACTGGGTGAGTTAGCATCACATTTCAGACACGTCATTTAAAATCCCCTTCACTTATTCACCGGTTATCCCACAAAAACAGCACGAAACGTAAATGGAATTTAACGCCGAGTGCCACTGTTGTCGTGAGTGTATTCGTGTTTATTATTCACCCAAAAATAAAACCCGGCGTATTTTTTCAATAGACGTGGCAGGAGCTAAAGTGAAGATGATTCCGTATTAAACACGGAAATGGTGCAGCAGCAGGAGCAGGAGCAGGAGGAGGAGGAGGGTGGGTGTTTGCATTAACACTGAGCCGATGCTGCGATGTGAAAACAGGCCACAACACCGGGCACAAAACAAAGTTCCTGAAGGCTGCTTGTTCCTCCTTAATCGAGCTTAACGAACGGCGACGCCACGAGCAGCTGTTAAATTCAAAACTATGTCGGTATAACTCGCTCGTGCGGCTTTGTCGCCATAGAGATGACATGTTTGCGTCTCTTCCTGGTTTCACGAGACATGGACCAGGAAGGAAGAGGAGCGTGTGGACATATTATTTTGCTCTTTTTTTGCGTATGGGGTTTTGATTAATGGGTTAAATCATTAATCCTGTTCATGGTTATGTAGTAAAAACCCACACGTAAAGCTGGCTCAGTGACAGGCAGACGTTTGACAGCTGTCAGAAAGTCAGTAGTAGCTTCGTGCTAAGAACAAACGTGAAGCTGTCGGAAGTGAAAGCTTAATTACTTCCGGTTAGGATTTCACAATATAATACACTTTGAACCCTCTGGCTCTCGGTTAATTTAGTAAAATGAAAACACTGAAGACACATCAGACTGTTCGCTAATTGTTTTAGTTAGTTAGTTTTAATTTGTTCTTAGAGTTTGCTAGTTTTTAATTCGTTTTCATTTTTTGTAAATGCTTAGTTTTAGTTTAGTTTTGCTTAGTGTTAGTTTTTTGTAATATGCAGTATTTGCAAGATTCAATAGGGTGATAATAAGTATTGTTTCTCAAAAACAACTGAAGTTTTATTTTTATGTTTGCCACATCAGCAGTGCTTCTATTTTGAAGGAAACATCACCTGACAACCGGTTTTAATGTAACTACATCTGATAACTTAATGAAACTAGTTAGTTAGCAGGTTTATTTTCAAAAACATGTCCCCAGGGTGTTACACAAGTCTACAAACTGGAAATGCACACAGTTGCAATGAAGATATTAGTTCACCTTTTATTTTGACAGGATTTGATGGTTGATACATGATGCCAGTTCTTTTTTTGTTTTTTTGGGTTTCGGAGGACAGGGCACATATACTGTATTTTCCAAATTTTCTTTTTCCCCCTACATCTGTTTAAGTACGACAGGTAAATAACAACAAATGATCCTTGCTTAACTGAAATGAACAACAAGCGACTCTTACCAATTACCCTTTGTCTACACTGCATTGATCTTAAATGAATAAAATTTAATCTGGTGACCTCTGGACACAACTAGTGATTGTTTTTCCTCATGACCAGACTTTTCCACCTGGAACAAGCACAGGGTTTGTCCTGCAATAGGACGGAGTAGTAATATGACCCTGCCAAAGAAACAATGAGTTTCATGTTGTGCAGCAGCCAAAACAACCTACCTGTACAGACAGTTGTTGCATTTATAAGCACATTCAGCTGTTGCAGGCCTTCACAGTGGCCTTGAAGGCTAAATACACCAATGATGTTTGTCTCGGCTTGCTCTGATGTTTTTGCAAAGCCGGCTCACCCACACAAATAATTATTCCTTCCTACACTTCTTTATCAGTGGAGCACTTTGGGGGAAGAAAAGGTGCCATTTCACAGGTTTATTGAAGGAGGGTAGCTCTATAGAGCGTGGGTTTAAAGTGCAATTATGCTCTAAATCAGAATTTGTTGCTCCACTGGTTCATGGGGAATCAATATTGTTTATTTAGGTGAAAATCTGAGCATTTATATTTTAATTGATGATTTTGCTATGGGTTTTATTGAATGGTTGTACACCCAATCATGGCTGATGACTATCTTACAGTGTCTAAGCAGCTTTTATTTACTGTTTATCCTGCTGATTATAATGCAGCACTTTCATTTTCATTGCTCCTGTTTTGTTATTTATTGACTTATCCACATAGCCGCCATTGAATAAAGTTGTCTGGACTAAAACAGGACAAAACTCTGGTTTAGTAAGAGTCTGGAAAAGATTGCAATACCAGGTCGCACTAGTAACCGATTCACCCAACACAACCAACCTCCTACTACCTGCCTGCCTGCAAAACTCACAAAAACACTGTAAACACACAGACTCCTAGACAAAAGCTAGAGGCTTAACAGAGAAAAGAGATGCTGAATAATATTATGTCCAAATCCCTTGCACAAAACACCAACTACTGTATTATTATAATCAATGCTGCAGGTAGGGAGGCCAGTGTGTGACAGCCAAATCAATCACTTCAGTGTAAATAAAACAATTGATTCTGTTTATTACAGTAGGGCTATAGGCACCAGATTTTTTTCTTTTTTTTTCAGTCAACTTTATTATTTGATAGCTAAAAAAAATTCAATTAAATACGATTTTAAGTGTTTTAAAAAGCAGTTACATCAAATTGCTTTCACACTGAATAGTATTGTTGAGTGTGCTCTCCCTTCATCCAAACAACATCAGTTACACAGCCTGTGGTGATGTAAAGTCTGGTAAAACAACAATTGTGTACCAGTACAATACAATAAGCGTCATTGTTGAGTGGAATTCCACCACTCATAATCTACAGAATCAGAATATTTGCAGTGAGCGTAGCAGTAGTACAGTAGTAGTGTATACTCTTGTTGTGAGAAATGTACTCCAGTCTCCTCTGCTGATGTCACTCAAAGTCTCTCTCTTGTACATTGCCTGTGTTTGAAGCCCATTCATGTTTTTTTTGTTATTATTGTAGACAAGTCAGCAGAGAACCAATGCAGGTTTGTGTTATGTACACAGAAGGAATGAGGCGAAGAGCTCCGACAGTGCTGCCTTTTGTCGTCGCACAGTCCTTCTTCACTCCCCAGCTGACCTTTTGCTCAGAATATCAAAATGTCACTCAGCGGGCTCCCAAAAAGAATCCGTTTTCATACACTCGACTCCAAACTCTTAACAATATCAGGCTCCTATTATCTTTGGATCTCACTGTGGAGACTTCTTTGACAAGAACTGTCTGATAGTGAGGAACAAGGAAGAGAGGAAGACTGACAGTTAACTCCAGAGATTATTTCATATGAGACGTCCCGTTGTACAGTACAGAAGAAACCACATTATTTTACACTGAGCCATAAAAAGAGGACATAATGCTGCTCCTGTGTTGTGATTGTATTTTGTTTACGGTATTTGATAGCATGCTGCTGTGAAACAGAGGTGTGACTTGTAACACAACAGCTTTGGCGACTGTCCTGCTATGCTGCCATCCATTTGCTTGTTGTGTCTACAACAGAACATCAACAACTCCTCCGTCTCATGTCTGTACCTTTTAATAAAGAAGGGTGACATGGAATAAAGGTATGACTTTCTTCCCCTGATTGGCTGATGTACCAAAGAGCCACGGCCTGTATCTGCCCATCACTCCTGAGAAACTGGCTTTTATTCGTTGTCGACACCACTTCCGGACGTTGAGCGTGGATGTCTTGTTTTTTTAAACTCAACCTGTCCTCGTAGACCCTGGAAGTTGGGGGGGACAGTCACACTGTGACTCTAACGAGCCAAATCAGGCGACTGAACACACGCTCCAATTCTAAGAGGAGTACTTGTTTACAGGCTAATGTAGCCACTCAGAAGTGTGGAATCCTGCTGAGCACATCTCTCATTATTTCTTTCCTCAGCGCGTTTGAACTTGGCTGCAGAGGTTCGGAGAAGTTGCACTCTTGATATTGTTTTCATATTGCGCTGAATGCATCGACGTGACAAGCCGAGTATTAACGTACTGTAATTGTGGGCAGTGTGGCCAAAATGAATAATATGGAAGTGTTGTTGTGGTATTATTTTTATTATTATTATTATCGCTTCAAAGTAAAAGCACTTTATTTACCGGACATTGAGCCACATGGCTGTTCTTTTGGATGCTTGATACAAATCCATTATTCAGTGGGTGTTTTGTTCCTGGTGTGTATCACTGCTGTGTTTGTTTATATCGGCTGTGCAGTTTTGCTGCGTCATGTCTTACAGAACAGTCACATGTATTCAGTAGGGGTGGGTCCAAAAATATCAATTTGGCGATATGTCGTCGTACTTCCTCCACGTGCAATACAATAATCGATGCACCAGGGGCAAATATTGATGTTATGATTAACAAATAAAGAGGCTCTAAAGTAAACAGCCGCTGCTTGGCGTCTCCTTGTGGCGATGCTGCTCAAATGAATGACGGGAAACTTGGGTGGAAGTTACCTGGTCCAAGAGGAGGTTGTTGATAGCGGGATAATGGAGGAGAACACTACGTTCAATACACAGATGTCATACATTTTGCTCTCGATGTTGTGAGTAAATAAAGAAATCCTGCACTTTTAACTTCACACAGATGTTTTGTTTTCTTCACGTAGGCAGATATCGTGCTATGTCGCTAGATGATTGTTTTGCAATCACAGAATTGTTGTATCGTGGTATTATTGGTTATCGTGGACCGTGTGTCACGTATCGTATCGTGAGGTACCCTGTGATTCCCGTGCGTCTCACAAGAGACAACAGGTAACAGCTATAGTTTGAGTAGTCTGAGTTATTAATTATGGCTGATTCTGGTTTCATAAGGCAGTCAGAGCAGTTGCAAGTTAGGTAAATTGTGAACGTAGAGCCAGACCAGTTGTATTTTTTCCTTTGAGTCATGCTGTCAATTGGCTTGTCAGCAGGTATTGACAGTGTTGAGTGCCTGTGGTGTCTCGCTGATGGTCTGAGGGTTTCCACGTACTGCCAAACATTCAGATTTAATGCATGTGTGGTTGTGAGAAAGGAATTTACAATGAACCATCAGCTACTGGCTCCGAGCAGGCATGAATGTTCCCCTCAGCAATTTCCCTTTTTACTTTTAAGTGAAGTGCAAGTGGGTTGCAGTTTTTTGTTCTTGTACCTCTCCGCGTGTTGTTGTCGCTACATTTGTCATTTGAAATGTGTAAATCCTGTGTTGTCACTGATGGCAGAGAGTAAGGATACATGGACTTGTAAGTAAGCTCTCAGCTATATTTTAAGCAAAATAAAAAAGTCCTGTTGCCGAGCCCACACCCAAGATCTATTCAATTCCTAACTTTCGTCCTCGATTAATTATTAACACCCCCAACAGCAATATGCAGATTTCTTAAATTAATTCCTTGTTAAAGAAGGTTTCAGTGTCATATTTGGTTGTTTTCCTCGCTGCTTCTCTGCAAGACTTAATTTAGACAAACCATGTTGTTTGCCCGGTGAATCTCATGGTCACATTCAGAACGGGCCAACCTTTTTTTCTTTAAGTGTTGGCAAAGCTGGCAGAGAGGAAATGTTGCTCTCATCATTAAGGGAAGTGAGCACATGCTTCCCGGTGATAAGCTGCACCATAACTACCTCACGCACACGCATGATAAGCACCAGGCTATAAATGGTCCCAGTTTTTAATTAATGTTTTTTACCAACTCCCCAAAGACCCAATACCAAACAGCTCTTCCCCCAAAATATGAAATCCAAGATATGAGAGCTGGCTGTTCTGTCACTGTATCATGAAAGCCTTTTACCATATCATTCATATTCCTCACAGAGATTGATCAACCCTGACGTTGAATTCAGTGTTTCCATTCAGCTGAGGGCAAACCAGGTAACCCAGTGATGGAAGTGACAGGCACTGCCGTAGAAAGTGTAAATGAGGGAAGAGACTAGAGCTGCAACAAACGATTATTTTCATAATCGATTCATCTGACGATTATTTTCTCGATTAATCGCTTGGTCCATAAAATATCAGAAAACCATAAAAAATGTTGATCACTGTTCGTCAACCCTGGATATGATGATGTTCTCAAATGTCTTGTTTTGTCCACAAACTGATGATTTGAACTTTTAATGATTTGTCTGGTATCCAGAGCAAAGAAATTAAGAACATATTCACTTTTAAGAAGCTTAAACAATCAGAAATCTTTTTATAATCATGAAAAAAAACTTCCAACCGATGATTGCTTATCAAGTTGTTTCAGCCTTAGAAGAGAGGGCAGATTGTTGTTGCTGGTGTAAATGTTAGTGGCACTGAATGAGGTTGTTTCCATGTTTAACTTAAACTGACATATGTTTGAATTCAAAAAGACAATTTATCATTGTTGAATCGGGCAATTCAAACACTTCTATTTTGGGATTGTTCTGTGATCTATTCAGTGTTCGAAAGTATTTTTTTTTTTTCCTTGCATATCACGTCAAACGCAATTAGATATTTTCTTCATATCTTTCAGCACTAATTCATATTTGGAGCCACAGCAGAGCTTTAAACAAAACAAGTGATATATTGGCTTATATGGAGAAGCAGTATCTAAATCTAAATGATGTGACATTTAGTGTAGATACCCACAGCCTACATGGAACCAACATAATGTTAAATGTTTGGATTTATGTTGGGGAAAGTTAAGACAAAATCACAGTGTGGCTTGAGACATTTTGTGATTTCAGTTTCATGGAAAACCTTTTCAAAGACAGATTGTATTGGTTAAGTTCTGTTTCCGTGCGGATGAGGTCCAATTGCTTCTGGAGCGGCACTCTTACTTGACAGATGAATCCTCTCTCTCAGATTTGTGTTGTTATTATACGTCTGCTTTACCATGCAGTCGACTCTTTAGTCTTTACTCTGAATGTGCTTTGTTCCAAAAGATACATTTCTCCACAAACAAGTAGACTTGGACGGCTTTATTTACCCGAAGTAAAGCGGGGCAAATTAGAAAGGGTGAGGCCCCCATGCCTGGTTTCAGCCTTTCCTTTATTCTCACCAGACTAAGTGCAGACTCTCAGGCTGCTTGTAACCCCAAAGACTGACTGGCATATAGATAATGAGTGCTGGATAGTCAACATGGCAGGAAACTAGCTTTGAAAGCATAAATAATCCTTTTATCTATATGGCGGAGACACTTCAGACATTAGAACGAAGGGTCTGTTTCCTCCCTGTCCTCCTTTATTTGTCTACTTTTTTATTTTCAGTTTCTTTACACACATATTTTCATACACTGATACGCTGCTGCCTCCATACATAATACATTTGTTTTGCTCCACTGATGCCTCCCTTAGTCCTGGGTTAGGTGATAAATGAATTATACCGCAAACAGATGAGGCAAAGAGTGAGATACCAACCTCTTTTTCCTCCTCCTCCTTCCTCTTTTATCCCACTTTATGATGTGTTGCTGTTATATTGATTCCTCCATTTGAATTTATTTTCTGAGGTGCCAAGCAAGCAAAACAGTGCAATTAAAGTGGGAGTCGGGAGCTAATGTTTTTAAAACTTATTCTAGCCTCTTTGAGTTATTGTATTAACATACAAACATACTAATAAACTCTCCTAAATGTTACTCGATGGACCTTTAACCCTTTACAGGGCACTCATCATAATCCATGAAGGTATCATATATGGTTCCTTGATCGTCCACATAGAGTACACTGTATATAAGACTATACAAGAAATAAAGTAAAGTCAGAGGAACATTATTATGGAACATTTTAGACCAGGATCGTTTCCCAATCCTGGTCCTCTGTCCCGTGTTTTAGATGTTTCCCCACTTCATCATATTAGTCTTTGAGATTTTACAGTAGGTGCAGGAGAAGACCGAGCCGTATGGCCGCACTTTTTGCCTTCCGGAACTGCATTGAAGTTTCGAGCATCACAGGCCTCCCGCTGATTGGTCAAAATTCTGTGACGTAGCAGGATCTGGATCTGCTGATTGGCTGAGTGAAATCCATGTGTTTCTAAAAACGTGATTACATGTGGTTACGCGTTGGTTTTGATTATTTTCATAGTCGAGTAATGGTTTGGTCCATAACATGTCAGAAAACGTCACGTTTGTATGTCTGTGGAAGTTACCAAATATAGTTCTTCGCCCGTTAAAGATGAACAGTCAGACCAAAATATGACGTGATGAATTGAATGGTTGTGTAAAAAGGGTTAAAAAGGTCTTATATAAATGTTTGTAGGCTCCACAGGTCTCTGATATGCTCCAGTTGGAAGTGCATGACAGAAATCCACAACATCTCCTGTCACTGACACTTTCTGACACTATTGTGAAGGGAAAAGCCCAGCCACAGACTTCAAACTTAAAAGTTGTTCCTCAGGTATGTCTCAAAATAAAGATTCTAAATCTCCCTGAAAGTGAAATGAAAACACACGGCGCTTTTACGTGGGGACGTAAAGTCAGTAGGTGTGACGAGGAAAAAGCCACTGTGAATTAAATTTGGCGGATGCTGCTTTCATATTTATCCTCCATTGACTCACTATTAATCTATCTCCTGGTCGAGCACGCTAATAATACCCCAGTGTCGGAGGGTTGACGGTACATTAGAGCAGAAACGTGTCAAATCATGAAATCCAGAGACGTGGATTTTGTAAAAATAGGAATTTATTCCCCTGACAAAAGCCAGTGGCTGAGTAATCAAGGCTTTGTGGAGGCCGAGTGTGCTTTGTGACTTTTCCTCTAGAAAATGAGAGGCTTGATTCAGCCACGGGAGTGAGATTATTAAGCTTATGCTAGTGTGAGGGAAGGGACTCGTTGGACACACATGTTGTGAACACACACACACACACACACACACACGTGCAATGAGGTAGCCCAGACAACCTCTGTCAGTGTTTCCTTCTCTCGCTCCAAACGTAATTACTGCTGTGCAACCTTTTCTTTCTGTCTGGACAATAAAAATGTCAGGGGTCTGATTTTTCTCAGGCTCTCTGTGCGGTTGTTGCTCCTGTGTCTCCTGCCGCTCGGTGGACACGGACACCTACACACACACACACACTGATTCATCCTCAGATTAAGCCCCGTGTAGCTGTTAAAGGCCACGGTGATTTTTATCATCATCATGCCTGTTAATATCATGTTATTGCAAACTCTGTCTCGTGAGGCTCTTTCCTGGTTTAATGGATAAATGAGAGGATTGACTGTGCGGCGTTTACAGAAATTAATGAAGTTTGACTCTGGGAGGAGATTGGGCTGAACTTTTTACATGTGTACCATGTTCTCTTCTCTCCCCCTCGTCCTCCTCACCTGTGTGAACTTACCGCACCATCAGCAGTGAGTGCATGCCTGGACACTCACTGTCACTGTCATTGTCAGTGTTTTATTGGAGGTGCAAGCAGTCTGGCAGTGGATCGGATTTTAGCTGATCGCGGCAGACGGTGTGATCAGTGCCAGTCGTAGGATCCGAGCCAGACGTTTGAAAGAGATGATAGTGCATGATGGGGGTCACAATCAAGTCAAGTTATTGTTCAACGCTCGACAAAACTTAACTCTTTAACACTGAGTGTATCGCAGATGACTCGTTTGTGCAAGCTCACTGCATTACCGCAATTAAGCAACGGTTTGTGCTATTGGAAAAATTCCAGCGGTTTCTGAAAGCTGAGAAGTTGCACTTCAAAGCGAACATGTGGTTATTACGGTAATTTCACCCGCGCTGTTGCAGGAAGTAGGCGAATCAGCGTCTTTGTCACCAGAGAGGAGAGAGTTGGAAAAATGCTTGTACCTAGTTTTCCATTTTGTGGCCTGTTTTTGCTCATTGAGACAAACACTCTTGTAAATATGAGCTATGCTGTTGATATTTCAAATTTAACATGCAAAATCTGGTGTTTGTGTACAACTAGAGCAGGGTTTTTCTCAATAAAACTTTTCGTTTAGCTTCATTTTAAATTGTTAATACGCTATTTTAACACGCAGTGAATTGTGAATAACTGCCAGATGTTGAAAGTTATTCTGGGAAAAGGGGCAAAAGCACATTTTCTGGCACTTTCATGGTTAAGATAACTCTAAAAGCCAAGACTGACTTTTTGAGGCTTAGGGGTTAAAAAGTGGTGAGACATCTACATTATGTCATCCTCATCGGTTTATTTGTATCCACATCTGTGGTACTTTACATAATAGAGCAGCACATGAGTGTGAATTTTCATAAATGTGAATAATTGAATAATCTTGAGAACGTCAACATTTAAAAGTCCGCCTTTTTCTGGTCAAACAACTAATTGATTAATCAAGAAAATAATCAACAGAATCATGAGTATAAATCAAGCTTTCCCAGTCTCCATTTTGTAGCGTAGGTGTTGGAGACCTAAGCGTCCCCCGCAGCAAGGGACTAAGATGCGTTCTAGTGTCTATACGACCTTCTTTTCTTCTTTCCTCCTTTTCTTTTCTGCAGCACAGTTTTTAAGTAAAAGGCCATGTCCCAGTCTCGCTCTGTTCTTGTGTAGCAGCCTTGTAAAAATGTGCACACACATTCAAGCTATGAGAGAGACAGGTTTATGTCGCAGATCTGTTTTTGGAAACCAGCCTTGCTTTTGTCCCTGCTTTCTCTCACTGTCTGAACCTCCCAGTCCCTTCCCAGGGAGCTGTTTTCTCGCTGCTGGTTGCTGTGACGTAGCGTCTCCAGAGAGTTGTGTGTTTATCTGTGTCTCTCTGCTGCCAGTGGTGCAGCCATGTACTGGCTCTGCTGTGTGTGTGTTTGGTTTTTTTTTTTTAGTTGATGAAATGTTTGAGCTCTCTTGAGAAATTTGTGCATGTCATATTAGATGATGTGTGTGTCCGGGCCATTGTTGTGTATGTTTTGATTGTGTGTGAGAACGTCTTGGTGGCAGAATGTCTGATGGAATAAGTGTTGATCCGACAGCTTGAGTCAGCAGGAATATTAGCTCCAGGTGGGTGCAGCCTGGTGCACACTAGTGTTGCACTGATAACAATTGTAGTACAGGGTCCAAGTGTGGCTTGGTAAGCAACATCTGAACATCATATCTTGTCCAGCCTTTTAATTGATAAGGAACGAGTGTAAGTAGATATCTAGCGACAATTCAGCCTTGTTTGTTGTGCAATTCAATCAAATCCCAGGTGTACCATCTCTCAACCTGCGACTGACACTGAGCTAAGAGACGAGCTAGCTCTGCCTGAGCAAATAAATAGCAGCCCCGGTGTCCACACTGACAGTGTGCATGAGTGTGTGCAGTGTACACAGAGTAACCTTGAGTTAAAATAATGTCTGCTTTGCCTCAATTGCACCAACAATTCTGTCACTTGCTGCTATTCTGATAAGCTGCTGCTGGTTGGAAAATCGGTTTTATCTTTTTGTGCTTGGAGGGAGTAGAAATCCTTTTTTCAAATCATATATGTATGTTTATATATGTGTTTCAGCAGCTTTGTCACCGTCCACTTAAAAGCCACATAGTCCCATTCTGTTTTTTATTTTAGGAAAGGTCCCGTGGAACTATTCTATATCATATATCACATATTTTACCTGAAGCCAGACACACCCCAGTCGGGCCTGTGATTCCCATAGAGTTGATGATACTGGCTAGTTAATATTCCCCCCTCCCCGTGTAACACTCCCTGGACGCTGCCGTGCAGCTGCCGGCTGAGGAATGCTGTGTCACTTCACTCAGGCGGGGTGACACTGGGGAAGGAGGAGGAAGAAGGAGACTCCAGAAGAGGAGCAGGCTGCTTTTGTCACTGGCAGTTAGACTTTTAATGCGATCGTCCGCCTATCTGCTTGTTAGGTGTTGGAAGGATTTTATATTTCCTCAAATGAGCGCACACACGGTGAAGTGTCTGTGTCTCAGTTTATTTATTCACCGCGGCTTTAATAAATATGCATGCACATAGTTTAGCGAAGCTGTTTACATTCAGCTAAATACACACACACACACACTTGTAGTTGAGTCATTGGGGTATAAACTGCAATTCCCCAGGGATTTTTGTTGTAGTCGTTTGCTCATTCGCTCTCTGCTCAAATATTCCTCCAGATATCCGGAGGATTGAAACCAGAAACTCTGCTTCAGACTTTACTTCTAACCTTTGGGTTGTCGTTCTTAAATACAGCCCCTTGATTCATCAGCCTTATCTATTGCAGTTACACATTTGCATGCTCACGGGCTGATGTTTAAGGCGTGATCAGATATGCTATAGCTCAGTGCAAGTGTGATTGAGGGCCCCCCCCCCCTTTGAAACACATCAGTATATGAAGCAGAGCAGAAACGTGTGCTCGTGTGAATGTGATGCTGTCTCTCAGCCCGTATCACTGTCAGGTAATGTCACCTGAAGCTGCGAGGTCGCTCTGCCTCTCCCTCCTCCTCAATAATGGCTGACTATCTCACAGCCATATCAGTCCAGTCCACCTCATTCCTGGAGGCACTACAGGAGAAATGATTATGGGTGAAACCTCCGGAGTAGAAGTGGAAGCAGCGGTAAACTAGACCTCTCCATCGGCAAAACACAGTGGCGGCAGCTGTGTGGCTTCAGGATCACGCTGTTCCTGCAGTACATGCCGAGCATCTTGCTCAACAAAATGCTCAACACCATTTGACAGCTCTCATCGTTGTCTAAATAGTACTGATACACCTCAGAGCTTTTCGGATCGTTCACAGCTTCGCCGTCTGTCACTACAGAGTTAATTTCATTATTTACATTTACGACTATTTGGGAAATATAGGCACTACTGCGTCACATTTTTCTAAGGTGAACGCGGTGTCAAAAATCCTGATTTGTTTCTGTGATTAGCGCCCAGGTCCATTTTTCCATGGAAAACACCGGTTCTGCTTCAGCAAACGGGACATGCCGGATATTTCACCCACAATTCATCTCACCTCATCATGGGCGTAAAGGTTTAATGGAACTTATGAAACTTGCAGTATTAAACACACATGTACCTGTAGCTGCACCTGAAAGTGCCTGACATAACACACCTGATACGACGCACTGGCATTAAGTTCAGGCTGTGGTGCTGATGCTTCCCTCTCTCTGTGTCGTCAGCGTCTCATGAATTTTTCACACACAGCCTTGTCCCTTCGGTGTCCTATAACAGACTTTACCAAGCTATTATGTTTACTATAATACGTCTGCCACCGAGACTCATGGGCATGAGGTTTGTGCAGTGGTAAACAGGGTTTTATAGAGGCAACTTTTGCAGGGTTTGATATTATTGATATATTGATATATTGATATTTCATTTTATGTTGTTTTTTTTATTTAACCATGAATAAGACAAATAACATTGTAGGTGCTTCAGAAATGCCTTGACAGTATCCAAGTATCATGTAGCATGTCCATTTTGTAGTTGTGTTGGCTGTCCTGCTCCCCTCCCTCACCTTTAGCCAGGCTTGGACATTGCAGTTTCTCTCGAGCTGAGTGGAGAAACGATTAGCCAGCTTCTAACTGACCTTCTCAGCTTAGATACAGCTTTGGGTTTCCCTTGTGTGGATGAAAACCTTGGGGTGTATGGCCTTCCTAACAAAGAGGAAACAGAGTAAAGGGCTCACATGTAAGTTTGTGGACTGGTTTCACTCAGGAATGAAGGGGTGAGCGAGTGTTGTTGCTCAATTGTTGTTCAGTTCAAGTACTTTAAGCTCATCAGTAGCCAATGTAAGTAGACTGGCGTTAATGCTCATTTCTATGATCATAGTGTCATCTTCTGGGTCAAAGTCAGGGCATTGAGAAAAAGTACCTTGAGGATGAGGGAAATGTTTGTGATTGAGGGCTTTTTGTTGCTCTCAAAGGCTTTTTGCGTTGAGGTTTGGTCAGCGCTGTAGCTCACATGAGAGCAGAGTGGTATCTGGTCAGTGACATAGGTACAGTTTGCCTTCGCTGGTGTTTGGGTGAAGTCAGTATTAGTTTCAGCGTCAGAGCGGCCTCCTGAGGGCCTGTAAATGCAGCTGTAATCCTGTTCTCATCTGCTGAAGCATCAACCCAGCAGCAACATGGAGCAAAAATCAATCCTGTAATTCAACACTAAGGTTTACTGAATATAAATACTCATAGCCAATGTTTTTTTTTGTATTGCAATTCAGTGCACACCCAGGACTAAATGGTGTGTTTCAAGACAAGGCATGAGCGTTATTGTATTCAACCAGTGGTTTTGTCCAGAAAGTTATGATTTATCACAAGATTTGCTCTTCAGATGTAACGTGTAGTTTGATATTTTTGAAATAAGAACCCCAGATGGATGTTTCTTTGATGATGTACTTCACATTGTCACAGTGTCTCTAGCTGGTTCAGAGAAGCCCCCTCATTGGGCCTCTGCTCTTTTTCATGCGGACTTGTGAGACTGAAAATTGGTGTCCCATTTTTAACACGTTTTACACACTCCACTGAGCTGCTGCTGCTGCTGTAGTTGCTTTCTCCTTTGATCCAAACCTGTTCCCAAGGACAAACCGAGCCACAGAACATGCCATCTTCAGAGGCAGAGAGGTGCGAGGAACGCTGGGTAAATAAGAAACAAGTGGCTGCTGTTTCTCGGCTCACAGGAGCTTCATACTGAAGGAAAATAAAAAAAGAGCTTTGTTTAACCAACCATTGAAAAAACTAACTGAGTTTTAGAAATGTTGCCACTGACTGAGCTTATTTTCATTTCTTATAGGCTTATAGTTTAATTTGGCAAACTTGTTACTTCCCTTCTTCCTCAGAATTTTACGAAACACTGAGTTGGTAATAATAACTAGATGGATATTAATAATTAAGAAGGTTTCTGTGTGGGGGTTTTAGCCTCACTAATCTTTGCCTCCATGCTGGCATGCCTTTGTGTATGTTGTTACAAGCATATATTTGGATTTGAGTAGTTGTAAAATCTGTTACGGATTGTAAACAAGAGGATGCCTTATTAAGTGAGAATCTATTAAAAATAATAACTTTTGTACAGTGATAAAAGACGTTTTAAAATATGATTCATTTACCTCAGATGTGTTTGAATGTTTGATTTGACAAGCGTGTTTCATTCAGCTCACAGACCAGCTGTGATTCCACAGCCTGTAAATCTTTGGCTCGTGTCTGCTCAGTCGCAGCGATTACTTAGTTCACCAATACTATTGTGTCTCTTCCTCTTCACGTCGTCTGACTCGGCAAGTTAATTCCCTGATGGTCGCCCCCATCCCAGTCGTCCCAATATCTGTCCACTCGATTGCCAACTGCCTTTCATCCTCTTTTACCTGCACGTGCATAAATCTGATGCATGCAATATTCTTTGCTGTGCAGTGTGATTGTGTGATATTGGCATTTTGTCCTGCACTCAAAACGATATGGGTATATTGATTGATTGATTGAGAGTTCATGGCCACATTTCAAGTTAATTTAAATTAAATTAAAGTTTGAAGGGGTGAAGACGAGACACAGAGAACGAGAGGAATACATTTGGAATTGATTGATTTATCAAATACCGATTTAAACACAATATTAATAGATCATCCAATCGACTGTTCTGACAAAGTAATTAATTATTCCAGTAATTTATGAAGCATTTTGATTGCAGCCTCTCTTGGTCAGGACAGGCTATTTAAAGATGCCCCCTATGATGATTTTATACAAGAAATTAACTTATTATTTACTGATAAATTAATTAAAGATCGAGGAAAAAGTTCTTTTCTGCACCTATCATGTGTGAAACGATTGTTTACGGCTGCAAGTTCTGCAGAAACTCTAGTTAAATATCTTAAATATCTTTAAACCTGCTAATGATATAATCTGCAACCGTGCGCTCGACACACATCCAGAAAGAATATAATGAATCTAAGTTTTTTTCCAAATGTTTTGCATGAAAAAAAATATCAAAAGGTCACCAACGTTTAGTAAGAGGAAGTTGTTGAATTATAATAAGCACCGCGTCTCGCTGCACATCCGCGTCTACCCTTCACTCTGCACGTCTGTGTGTCTCTAATCTCTCCGTTCTTGTTTGTCTCTGCCGAGCTTCACTATGTCTGTCAGTTTGTGCTCCAAACTGTGTTTTGTGTCTCTCCGTCTTACCGCGGCAGCTGAAAGTGCATCCGAGGTCAGGCGAGCGTTAAATTTATCCTTAACATGCTTCACATTCTGAACACTCAAAAAGAAAAAGAGTGGCTATATTTTGTAATAATAAATCCTGTTTCATGTCGGTGTTTATTAAATACTTGTTGGCCAGTTGTGACTTGGCTTTGCTTCGTCCAGTCACGACGACTGCTTCCTCTCACTGCTTTGTTCAATAAAACATGGCTTAAACCAGCCTTAATATAATTCCACGCAGTGTTAGGCAGCAAATATTGTAGACAAGAGGATCTCTTTTAGCCTTCCAGTGCTGAAATAATTGAGCTGTCACTGCATTAATGGGGTTCTTCCTGGCCGACGCAGACTGCTTCATTTCTGTAAGGACTCTGCCGATTGAAATGCCTCCTCACCGAAAGCTTCCCTTTAATGTCGGCTACTGATTTGGCCTCTCGTTCTCGCTCTTCAGCTCTACTTCTGTTTTCTCTTTTCCCTGTCCCTGTCCCTGTGAGTCTGTCTCAGCACGTTCAAACAACTGCCTTTTATGTCAGGTAATGATTACATTTCTTTTTGCGGTCTGAGCTCCAGCTGAGGAGCAACTTTGCCAATTTGTGACTGGTGGTGGCGGAACAAACATAAACAAGACCGTCGCCATGACAACACAAGGACATTCATGCTAAATAAATGACTGGTTTGCCACCCGACTCGACTTGAAGGTTTTTTTTTTTTATTCAAAGCGTGTTTGAATAACCACTCTGTACTTGCACCTAGAATGCAGTATGAAAATAGCGTTATTCTCGTCCTCTCCGAGAGGAAATTGTTGGCCGCAAACGCAAACATGCGACTTTATCCCTTTGAAACTCTGATGTGAATAAACACTTAAGTTGTGAATTCTGGATTCTCTAAAAAAAAAATAACATCAACCATCCTTGTGCTGCCAGCCCTGCCACCGCATGTTCTCCACTCCCAACGGAGTCATTAGCCGAGTAAAATACTCTCCAATTTACATTCCCCCATGTTTCACGCGTGACTAATTTAACTTCTCTTCCCCTCTGTCTGTTTGTGTTTCAGAGGAAATCAAAGAAGAGTCGGAGAAGTTAAGGTAAGTCACTGATTAATTATGGATCATGATAAGGTGTCAAGGGTCACTGGATTAGTTTTTCTTTCAGCGTGTTCAGGCACGGCTCAACCGCAAGTCTCCTGTGTTCACTGTGTGTGTGTGCGTCAGCATCTGCGATGTGTTGTGTTATTGTTGCTCAGCCTGATCTGTTCCCAGCAGTCCCATTGCCTTCAAATTAATTGCTTTCTTCAGTAACCCTTGCCAAATCCTGAACACCTGAGTGTGTGTGTGTGTGCGAGTTTGTTGAAATCTGGAGCCGAAAGGTCGTTGGCATGTGGGCAAGTGGACTTTGGAATGAAACGTGAAACGTGAAACTCCCTCCTGCTGTTTCATTTTATATTTCCCCCTTTCACATTTTTATCCCTTTGTTATTTCTGTCCCCACACTCCCTCCCTACCTTTTCTATTTTCTCTATATTAGCATTACCAGGAACTGAAATGTACCCTGAAGGTTAGGACTTCTTGATCAAGGATGACAGATGGAGACTCTCACACAAGTGATGCTGCTTTTAAATGAATCTTTGGCACTTCTGACCTTTTGTTTATCACACGTAGAGGCAAAAGTCTTGCAGTTCCTTTTACACTTTTTATATCTTGAGGAATATCGATATAATCAATAGACTATGACATTACTTAAATATGATGCCCAATAAACAAAATAATGACTTCTAGTCTGGGACTTGAGCTTAGCTCAGCAGGGAAAAGTATATACAGCAGAAAGAAGCTCTGTCTGAGTCTTTCTGAAGAAGCACAGTACATTTAAAGCACAGCAATCAAATCCCTACAAATGTCACATTTGTGAAAGAGATGAGCTACAGTTCACAGGACGGATCAAGTGTTTTTGTCCAGGAGCCATAACTACTACTAAGATTGCTAAACCTGCAGATTTTAAATATACATGTTCAACACTTCCAAACCTCCAAAGTTACCACTGAAGAAACCAGAAACGCCAGATGAACCTTGAGTTCAGCATTTATGATACATTATATCAACATTAGCATAATAACTTAAGGTATAATCATATACCGGCTCAAATTTAATCTCATATTTCATGATATTGTATTGATTTAGTGGCATGCAAATGTTGCTTCCCTTCTAAGAGACAAAGTCGGTTCTGTTTGCTTTGAATGAAGCAACCATTGATCAGTGAAGGATGCGGACCACGCTGTCCGACTTAAACTAAGTTAATGTCCATATCAAGAGAGAGAGAGAGAGAGAGAGAGAGAGAGAGCTGATATTAATAAGCGAGTCCAGGAATAAGAGATGAATTCCCTTTAGACACGAAACACAACAGCTGAGAGAGACGGAGACTGGGTCAGCGCGTACACGAGCTGACAGAGTGGACGCTCTCTCCTTAATCACAGCTCCACTTTGATGTTGATCTCGAGAAACCGGCGAGGACCTCGCGTTCACTGTATCTGTGTCTTATCTCCTTTTTTCCTCCTCTAATTACTTTTAATTCATGCTGCGTCCTTTGTCTTCAGATGGCTCTTTACTCTCCTCCTCAACCGTGCCCCGCTTCTTCCTATTGCCTCTTTTGTTTTCTCGTTTCTTCTTGTTAAACCCTTTTTAATTCATCCCTTTAAATCTCGCCCACCTCCCTCCCTCCCCTTCCTTTCGCTTTCACGAGGTACTTCATCTTTTGTCTCTTCTTCTGTGTGTCTCTTTGATCATGACCTGCTACACTTGGGGAGGTCGTCCCTCCAGAAAGAGCTGAAGTCATCCTTTTTCATTGCCAAGGCATAAACAATGCAACCCTTCCCTCTCTCTCCCTCTCTCTCTCTCTCTCTCTCTCTCTCTCTCTCTCTCTCTCTGTCTGTCTCCCTCCCTCCTCCCCTGCCTGTTTTTTCTGCCTGGGTGTGGTGTGATGCTTCAGGATGCTGTAGACACATGGCTGCTGAAAGCAACTGTCAATGCTTTGTTTCTTTGTCTTGTTTTTTTTTTTTTTTAAATCTGACAAAAGCTAATTTAATTTAAGGATTAGTTAGCAGTAGTCCGAGGCCAGGAAATGCTTTGTCAGCATGAACACATGGCAAAGTCTTTTGAGATAACTACCCCACCCTTACAGACATGTTATGAAGCTGTCATTCAATCAAGTGTAATAAACATCTTTTTGTTCAGGAACACGGTGCAGGGTGAGACATTTTTAGGTTAAGAAGGTTTAATGTCCCGTTGTCGCTGTGGAGGAGGTTGTTCTGCGTCCTCAAATATTTTATTCTTAGCGGCGACTTTTTCATGCACAGTTAATCATGTCAGAGCGAGCGTGTGAGTGTGAGTGTGTCAGGCCGATTTTAGAACCCCCGCTTCCCTTTCCAGTGACTCCACTCGACAGACTGGACCGTGTGATCGCCTCACTTCTCTCTGTGTTTTCGTGTTTTGTGGTTTTTTTTGTCCTCTCCAGTCCACCCAGTGGAGACGGCAAATCTGGTTCCAGCACTTTACCTCCAATCAAATCAAAGACCACCTTCATTGAAGCCGACAAGTACTTCTTGCCTTTTGAGCTGGCATGTCAGTCCAAATGTCCCCGCATTGTCATCACCTCACTCGACTGTTTACAGGTCAGTGGAAGGATAACGTTTGCCTGCATTTGCAATGTCTTTTAAAAGTGGAATTGAAATCGTAATATGGTTCGTTTACGTGTGTAGAAACTGATAGCGTACGGCCACCTGACGGGCAGCGCCCCGGACAATGCGGCCCCGGGCAAGAAGCTCATCGACCGGATCATCGAGACCATCTGTGCTTGTTTCCAAGGGCCGCAGACTGACGAGGGCGTCCAGCTACAGATTATTAAGGTTTGCTGCCCTCCGTTGCGGTTCGTCACACATATTCTTCCCCGAGAATTCATTAATTCATTAAAACAGCGACACAAAGGATTTACAGGCAGACAAACTCCAATCACATGCACGTGTGAAAGTGTCTTTAAAAAAAAAGTTGAAAACAGCTGCTTTTGATGTTACAGAAATCTATGGATTTCCTTTTTTAAGATTTATTTTTACATCATCTGTTTCCTTTTCTCCCAGGCTCTGCTGACCGCAGTCACCTCCCAGCACATAGAAATCCACGAGGGCACCGTCCTGCAGGCGGTCCGCACATGCTATAACATCTACCTGGCCAGCAAGAACCTCATCAACCAGACCACGGCGAAGGCCACGCTCACGCAGATGCTCAACGTCATCTTCGCACGCATGGAGAATCAAGCAGTATGTCCGAGCGTTCGTTTTTTTTTTTTTCTTAAAACACAAGAATTCTGTTTGTGTAGAAAAGACGCACACACATCGTAGAGAGGACGTGGCACTTGACACAAGCGAGATAAAAGCCAGTGTCGCTGATCCAATCAGATAAAAATATGTGGCTTGCCGTTTTAAATGGATGAAACTAAACTATTTAGATATGGATTCAGATTGGATTATAATAAAAATGAAAAGCTCTCTGCTTGATTTGGGGGTTTCTCAAACCACATTCCTGACGTGATTAAATGCCACTGTTTGCTTCATGTCCAGAGGGACATATTACATGTTGCCTTCAACAACAACAAAAAAAAGCTTGCTCTAATGTCATCTTTTTCTTTTTGAATGACACTTTTCCCCCTCCTCACCTGCCTATCTCCCTTCCTTTTGGACACATAGCTTACAAATCACAAGCTATCTTGGTCTCTGGCCTCCAGAAAGCGTGATCGCCAGGTAAAGAGAGCAGGACTGCCGTGACTTTGCCTGATCAGAACTCTTAAACTCTTCTCTGTGTGTATCTGTGTTTGCGCATTTTACGCTCCCCTTCCCCCCCCCCCACCTCTCTCATTCATTCGTGGCAACTCATGCGTCTCCTTCCTTTGCTCCAACACTGCACAGGAGCAGGTATGCTGTGTACTTCTTCTCACCATATGCTTGCCGTGGCTTCTGTTGAACCTGCCTACACGTCATCTCATTCTCCTGCACCAAATTTGCATTTTTACATTTTAGTTTTAGCACTTTAATGTCTCGTCACAGGTCAGTAGCGACTGTCTCTGCGCAGTTCTTTCAGAGCAGTGAGCGACTGGTGTTGAGTCAGACGGAGGGAGAATAAAGACGCAGTGAAGGGTAGAGCGATCCGAAGACAAGGCCAACGTTGAGACAGAGGCCTTATTGTGTTGTCACTGTCTGCATCGCGTTGCGCTGCTGTGTGTGTTGTGTGTATATGTATCCTCCTGACTGCAGCTCAGCATGAGATGATCTCACAGACACACACGCACGTTGACACGGCGTTTGTCCGGCGCGCTCTCGCACAGCCTTCACTATTTGACTGAGGTGGCATTTAAATAATGAGCTTAGTTTGTTTAGCGCCGCCTCGCCTGTCCCCTGCAGTCGAGGCGCATTTATCTGTCTGCTGCTTAGAGTCGATACTAATTGTTGCATTCGTGAGCGCTCGGACATTGAATTTAGCGGCACCGTTAAATTAAAGGTGAACAGCCTCTGATAGAATTGTGTGTTTTTTAAAAAACGGAGCGGAATGGCTTTAAACAAACGAGCCTGTGTTTGAATTAGATGTAAAAATGCAGTTTTTTTGGGTTTGGCTTGGCGTGTTATAAGACAGAGCAGAGGGAGGGAGAGGAGACAGATTGCAGGAGCAGATTCACGCATCCCGCATCTGTTGGATTTACATTGCTATTACAGTTATTTAAATACAATAGTGCCACTGTAGACACTGGAGACGGATCACCATCTATTTCTATTGTTTTGTAAATGTGTCACCCTTTCTTTATATTTTTGACGACAACCCACATCTCTTGAGTTTCTGTGCTTTTTTCCCTCTTTGAGTCGATCAATTCTATGCTGTTTTTGAACATGACATACGTAAATATATGCCCGACAAATCTACAAATGCACTTTACACTGATAATGCACCATGGGCTGCTGTGAATTCAGCTTGGCTGAGAGAATTTCCACTGCCTGTGATTGTGTTTGCTCTGTTATTTTTTGAACCTTGTCTTTTTGGGTATTTGCTATGACTGTCCATGTGCATACAAGTAGTTGTTTTTTCCCTCCTCAGGAAGATTATAGGGTAGTGTTTGTCTCCTTTTTAGCGTCTGCAGTGAAGCAGTCTATCACTATTACTGACATCACATACTCATCTGGCCGTAACCATGTGCAAATGTCTTGTGACCCACTTCTACCTCATGAGCAACACTTGTGTAGCACTTCCTACACGAAGCAGTGGTCATACACATCAGTCACGTTTTCGAGCAGAAATATCTCCAGCTATCAGACTGAAATAGAGCCAGCATGAAGTTATTCCACATAGTTTGTCTGATCGCTGTTGTGGTAGCATGGCCTACTTCTTAATCGGCACACATTTCCATAAAAGCTGCCCCTGTAATTTATACACAGACACTTTCCTGATATTAGAGAAAGTTTAGAAGAATGGTTTTCCATAACTGTCTGTAGCTCTCTGCTTTGACATCTGGAAGTGCGTCTGTGAAGGTTTCTTAGTCGTCCAGGTCATGGTCGTCTTCTCTAGTTAGTAGCGGGCGACTGTCGCCTACAGTTAACTACAGAAGACACCTGGCAGTGTTCTCTGTGGCTCTGCTGCACTGAGCCATCATGAAGTCTAGACAGGCTGTAACTGCTGTTCTGAGTTGGTTTACTATTTTCCTAACCGGTCTCTTCCTGTGTGTGCGTCCGTGTGTGTTGCATGTGCCTCTTCTCTACCAATTTTTCTTTTTTTGTATGTACTGTCTATGTGTTTTTTTTTTCTGTTTATGCGTGTCTGTGTGTGCGCGCGTGTGTGTGTTTGTACTGTACCCCTCCCCACAGCTGCAGGAAGCGAAGCAGCTGGAGAGAGAGCGGCACCGGCAGCACTCCCCGGTCGCCCAGCACACCGAGCCAGACTCCCCCCAGCTCCAGACTCACATCCACCCACAGGCCAAGGGTTCGAGCGGCCAGGAGGCCAACGGTCCCGTGAGTCCTCCGACTCCCAGCATCAACATCCCATCCACGCCGTCCACCCCCTCGACACCGGCACCGGAGGGCGGCAGCAACAGCAGCAGGTCTGTGTCTGTGGAGCAGGAGGAGCAGGGAGAGCAGGGGCCGGCCTTTGAAAGCCCGGATCCAGAGAACGGTTCTGACTTCTGCGTGGCTGAAAACGAGCAGACTGAGGCCGACCAAGCTACCGCAGCAGCTCAGAGTAAGAATATTTAAAGGAACTTGTCAAATTCTGTAAATGTTCTGTAATAATTACACACTTACACACAGAAGCAGCCACAGATGTGTGATCATTCATTAGAAATATCGTGTTCAGACGCAGCAGCTCAGCAGCATCAGGAGGCAGGAGGCGGGCGTGACGAGGAGGAGCAGGGTCCAAACTACGAGGAGAAGGCACAGGAAATTGTGCAGAGCATCTTGCAGGAGGTCGTCAATACTGTTGCAGGAGGTGAGTTTTTGTGTTTTGAATTGAATCTTCCCAAAGCTAAATTATTTGTTTGTATAATTACAAAATTCACAGCATATCTTAGAACAGAAGTGACACAGACACTGTTGCCCCACTGAAACTCCTCTGTGCACTTTTTTCGTTTGTTCACTCTTTGTTTGCTGAGGGATGTGGGACGCGTGCAGTTTTACTTCCAACCAAATATCGGTGCTCGTTTACATCCGCTTTTGTAAGATCAAACAGTCATGTAATATTTAAGTAGTAAGTAAGTAGAAGCGATTACTGATTATACAAGCTCCCCTTTACGTGACAGATAGACAGTTTTTTTCCAAGCTGGTGTGTGATCAAAATAAACAAGTACCTCTCTTGGTACGAATAGCGTCCAAAAGGCATAAGACACAAAATTTCTTGAGCCAGTCCTCTCCTCCGTAAATAAATAACAGCCTGTGTTCTGGGGGAAGCAGCACTATAATTTTAGGTCAGGTCACGCTTCCTGCAGTTGCCTCTGATGCTGACAAAAAAGAAGGCACAGCGCTCGTTCTTTGAGTGCAAAAAGTACAAAAAAAAACCAAAGCAAGAACAAAACGACTTTTTCATGGCTGCAAAAAAAAGAAGCTTTATTAAGTCACAAAATAGTGCTTTGGTTTTATTTTTCAAGTGCACTTTTATCCTTGAGCACTAATTTTAAAAACAGGCTTCAATAGTCAGGACGGACATTGTATAGAAATACCCCGAGGTTGCCTCGCTTAACCTGAAAGCTTCACTACATCTCTCTTAAAGTGCTTTTCTTTTTTCTTTTTTTTTTACCAGTGTGCCACTGCCATTTTGTACTTGACCAGCAGTAGAGGATGTTTCAGTTTCCAGTTTTTTGAGCAGCACAAATAAAACATCACAGTCGTAAAAGACATAAATATACAAAAACAAAATAAACATTTGGTTGAATTTGTTCAGTTCTATGATCTGCGGTCGCTTCATTTCGTCAGGTCTAGTTTCTGCGAAGGCAAAAGCCGAAAAGACCTAAACAAACTGAATTAGCTGTTTTTTTCTGGCTTAATCCAAGCATGTGAGACATCTTTACATGTGGATTGACCACCACAGTCAACCCTATAAAGAATTTTTGGAATAATTCCATGGTGAATTTGTGCTATAATTCAGCTTCAAGTGGTTCCAACAAAATGTATCATCGTCTTGTCTCCAATCAAACACGTCTCTGCTCCATCATCATCACCACAGGACACTGCCTGGACCCTGCAAACCTCTGCTCCGACACCAAGGAGTCTGGTGGCGAGGGCGAAGGCGAGCCGGCGGAGTCAGAGGCGGCCGAAGCGGTGACGGAGGGAACCCAGAGCTCCCTCGATGACGAGGGCACGCTGGGTAGTGACAGCGAGCACGTCCACGCTAACGGGATCCCCGGCACGCCCATTTCTGCCAGTTTCACTCCCTCGCTGCCTGATGACAGACTGTCTGTCTCCTCTAATGACACTCAGGTGAAGGGAAACAAAGCACTCTCTCTTTTTGTTTTTACATTTTAGTACAAATACTGAAAAATGTTAAAAAAGCAAACACACTTGAGGTCCAGGAGTGAGTCTGCAAGACAAATAACCCTTCTCTTTTTGGAGCTGTATTGAATAAGTCATTTGCTCTAGGGCATCTAACTTTTCTTTTTACAATATCAACACAAGTATGTATAGTGGGGCTGTTTGTCCGGAGCCTGTGTTTCGTGATGGCCTTTATATACTTGCTGCCAGCAAGACTCTTAAAAGATAAATATCGCTTTTACCCATTGCTTTTATATTTATGTGGGATTGTAGGCTGGAGTTCACCCTGATTGCCGTATGATATCATACTTTGGTCAAAAATCGAATAGCTGCAGTGGCTGAGTCACAATTAAAGTAACTTAATTGAGGGGAACGTTCATTAATGACAACATTTTCCTGGAATGTCTTTTCTAATCTACCCCTCTCTCCTGCTTTATATAAAAGCTGCACTTATGTTTGATAGCACTCAAATCTAATCTCTCTTGATGCTTCTGATCACACTGTTTCTCATAAGTAGAATGAAGGATGAGAGATTCGGGGGAACGACATTGTTGCTCACTGCAGCTTTTTTTTGCAGGAATCAGGAGCAGCGCCCGGGCAGCCACCAGGTGCTAAATTCTCCCACATCCTCCAGAAAGACGCCTTCCTGGTCTTTCGCTCACTCTGCAAGCTGTCGATGAAGCCACTGTCAGATGGACCACCTGATCCCAAGTAAGATTAACATCCATGGATTCACCAACATGCCATAGTTGGTTTTGGTTATAAGTGCCTATAAATCTATCTGTCTATCTGTAATCTGTCTATCTTTCTGTTTGACTAGTTTTTCACCCTGATAATTGATAACCATGGCTCCGATTTACCGTAGATGGTCTGAAGTGCATGGTGCAAGCATATTAAGGCATATGCATCTCCAATTTTGCTGTTTACACGGCACATAACCTGTTTTGGGTGGAGCTTCACTTGTCATACCCTTTAAAAAGCCAGGTTTGCCTTTGTCTGGTACATTGTTTTTTAATTAGTGGATGCAGGAAAGAAAGAAAGAAAGAAAGAAAGAAAGAAAGAATTAAGGAACTTAAGAGAAATGTGCCAAACGCACGTTTGGAGTGAAGAACAAGTATCAGAGGTCGATGGTGATGACAGAAGTGAGACAGAAGCTCACGATTCAGCAGCAGCAGAGATTCAAATTACACTTTGCTTCTTCGTATTTCGCTTCTCAGCCAAATGAATAGAACAATTTACTCATGACAGACAGGAAGAGACAGAAGTACAGTAGTAGATATGTGAGTCCTGTAACCTCAGCATGAGGGATTTACGCACAGGAAGAGTCTGCAGTCTCGACATCCAGCACAGCCAGAAAATACTGCACCTCAGACTTTAGACCAGGTTTTTGTTGGTCAGTGGTGCAGTGGCTTTCTGCTGCTTCTGCTTGCACCTGACCACATCTCATTTTAAAACCAACACAGGTGCACTGGTGTGAAAATGAAAACATGCTGCTGTTTGTGCCGCTTTAGTCAACGTCAGAAATGAATGAAGATGATTGCTAGTCCTATGTTTTGGAAATTTGCTGCTTAAATGGTTGAAAGGTACATGTTTTGAAATGTAAACATTGGTTTTGTTTTCTTATAGTAAAGGTTTTGGTATAATGACCAGATTAAACTCAGATTTAGGGATGCAGGTTTTATCCTGTGTGACTGTCGGTGTAAAAAGAGACAGTATGAGTATTGATCCAGTGACAGCTGAAGTATGTTGATAAACGGGCATAAAGGAGACAGCGCTCCGTGTTTGCTCAACATTGTGTGAACCACTTCCTGTTTTCATGAAGCCCAGAATCTCTGATGTCATCTGGTTTTGCCATTGTTCAGTATTTCTCCTTGCTCTGGTTTTGCCAAAATGGGAGCCTCTGATTGCCTCGTCCTGATAATGATGATACCCTTTTGCTAAACGGGATTTCCTGCATCTGGTTTGTTAATAACTCAATTTACACCGGGGCTGCTGTGTGACTTTGATATTTGTTTGTTTACCCTCGTCTCAGTCTTGTCAATTTTTAATGTCATTTAGCAAAATGACATTCGACACGTGTGCGCGCCGTGCACACGCATGCATGTTTGCGTGTCCGACTAAATAAGGCCATGTCAATTACCTCAGCACTAACGTGCCGTGTCAATGCGGTGCCAGACGAAACCTTTCATTCTTTTATAACAAGGCTACTCTCCCTGTTTTGCTCTCTTCAGGCTGGTCAAAGAACAACATGTGTGTATTCTGTCTGGGGCTTTTTGTGTTCCATTTGCACGTCACTGGCCATTTCCCTTTTTCCCCCCTTTATACATGGGATTTTACAATGAAAGCGTAGCCTATTTGAAAAGATAAATCCCGGTTTATGCAGGAAGCATTGTAGAGTGCCACATCTCAGCAAATAAAGTAGCTGGAAGTGTTTCCTCTTCTTCTTTTTTAAGCTCCACTTTCTTTGTGTCTGTTTCCTGCTGGTGCAGCAAAAACAGTTCACTCAAGCTGGCGCTCGACACTCAGGAGAGCTTTGATTTAGATGTCCCAGTGTCTCTCTTAAAGGCAGCTGAAGATTTCTGCTCTCTGGTGGAGCGATAAAGCACTTCATGGTCTGCACTGCTGCAGCTTCTTTGTTTGAAGAACATATCATTTCATTTATAAATACTTGGCTTTCTTTTCTGCTAATGAGTGAAAAACAGCAGTCGGCTTCATTCTCCTAGAGTTAGGGGATAATCAAGTGGAGCCAAAAGAGCTGCAATCAAAAATCTACACAGTCTTTGCTCGGTGTGCTTTAATCTCATCAGCATCTCTGTCTATATTCAGACTGACTTTGTTATGATAATCTTCTGATCTACACACCAGCAGGTTCCTTTTCTTTTTGGAGCTAATAAAAGCAAAAAAAAAAAAACGTCCTCTTGCGTCAGATCATTTTGCTGAAATGCTGCCTGAACGTTCCTCAGGTCCCACGAGCTGCGGTCGAAGGTCCTGTCCCTGCAGCTGCTGCTGTCCATCCTGCAGAACGCCGGGCCCATCTTCAAGACCAACGAGATGTTCATCAACGCCATCAAGCAGTACCTGTGTGTGGCCCTGTCTAAGAACGGCGTCTCCTCTGTGCCCGAGGTGTTCGAGCTGTCGCTGTCCATTTTCCTCACGCTGCTCTCCCACTTCAAGACGCACCTGAAGATGCAAATTGAGGTAAAGTTTTTTACTGGTTTTGCCGTCAGGAAATGAGTTTTAGAAAACAATACTCTGCTCACACTCTTGGCATTAGACTGGGGGACATTAAATTTTTTAGGGCTTCACTGGAAAAGGTATCACCTGCCCCTCCTACTATTTCTTTCACTCTTTCTTTCTGTTTTTCTCTCTCTCTTTCTTTCACATTTTTCCCTGCTCTGTTTGTATTCAGAGACCATATGCAGGAGAAACCTGACAATCTAGTTGGCCAAGTGCACTAACTGTATTTCTATCACCACCCACCCACCACTGCTTGGCAGAAAGCAGCAGTTTCACGCTGTGGCAGGTGACAGTCTTTGTGGGGAACGCTCCTGCAAACTGTTGATTACTCATAATCGCAGCAGTATTTATGCAATTAGTAGGTTTTTATCTCCGAGTCGGTCTTCTCTCTGTTTTCCTCCCATATGTACCAACTGGAAAAGACCTCAATTATTCTAATAATGACATGCTGACACAAATGATGCACAGGCGATGTAGATGGATGAGATCGGCCGACATTCACCTGCGACATTAACGGCGCCCGCAGAAGTGGATTTTACGTGTGCTGTGTTTGTGACGTTGTTGCTGTTGTTGTCGTTGTCGTCGTCTCTGTGTGCAGGTTTTCTTCAAGGAGATTTTCCTGTACATTCTTGAAACGTCCACAAGCTCCTATGACCACAAGTGGATGGTCATACAAACCCTCACCAGAATATGTGCAGGTTTGTGTGAATGTATATTTAATTGATTAACAATCGCCTACAGTATAATTACCTATCATTAAACAATCACATTTGTCAGGTATGTGCTACAGAGCCGTAAATTGCTCACATGCACACACGTCTGTGTTTGTGTCCTGGAGTGTCATCTGTGTCCCGTCCGTCTCTCTGTCAGATGCCCAGAGTGTGGTGGACATCTACGTGAACTATGACTGTGACTTGAATGCTGCTAACATATTCGAGCGCCTCGTCAACGACCTCTCGAAGATCGCGCAGGGTCGCGGCGGCCACGAGCTCGGCACGACACCGCTGCAGGTGACGCCGTTATTTTCTGTGTTTTTGTTACATGTCTTATGTGGTGGGTGCTTTTATTTTAAGGTGTTTAAAATGTCTTTTGTTGTAATCCGTGATCATTCCTGACCAACTTCAGGAGCTGACCCTGCGAAAGAAGGGCCTTGAATGTCTAGTGTCCATCCTGAAATGTATGGTTGAGTGGAGCAAGGACCAATACGTCAACCCCAACTCCCAGACGAGCCTCGGTGAGACGCGGATGCTTCATGACTGTAATTTATCTGTCTTTATCAGTCTAATTTGTTTGTCTTCTAGTCTATTTCATAACCAAAGGGAATAGCGACGTACAGAATCATCTTTTTCTGTTAAAAGTGCTTGTCCCATTCCTCTGAATTGAAATCATCATCCCCTGTGCCGCGTTTTAAGAGGGCCTGGTCAGAAATGGAGGCATTTAACTGTATTCTATGTTATTTTTATTGTCAGCACGTGATTCAGATAACACACACACAGACATAAAAACCTCCAGATGGTTGTTTTCCACGCAGTAATCTCAGGAGACTTTAACATGAGGTTTTTTTTTGGAGAGTGTGGCTGCTGATACTGCCAAGGTTATAGCTACTTTCCTCTGGTCAGTCATGTTTTTGGCTTGGTTTCATCCCTGAGGTTAATTGGATTTACTTATAAAGCGCACATCCATCATCCCAGCTGCAGTTCAGACCTGGGATTGACAGTGTTTTGACGTTCATCGGGGGAAGGCTGTGAAGGCTAAGAAAGAGAGAATGTGAGATGATGCCCAGCGCAGACGGGTTAATCCAGGAGCGATACTCCAGGCTGAACTGTGTAGAATCGCCTTTTTCCGACAGTATTTCTTGTGTGTTTTAGCCTGCGGCCCCCCCCCGGCTATTCCGCACACCAGATGAATTCTGTTGTTTGCCGAAGGTGGAGCTCAAACTTGAGAGAAAAGTTGCAACTTTGCAAGGAGGCTAAGTGGAGGACACGGAACTGAACGCAGGCTGACCTCAGGCGAAGCTGCTGTTTACTAACGGGGACATTTTCATGTCAACACACGCGACATCTCATTAGTTATTAAAGCCAGTTTTACAGCTTTGAAGTGCATACATGTTCTCACATAACAAACAGGTCTTTATTAGTGCGCGACAAACGTCTCGACCACTTCAATTTGTCCTTGGGGATTTAAGACCCTTATATTTATTGTTATTTATATTCAGATATTTATTTTCTTATCAGAAAAACACTTTGCATTCACCTCCGTTGTTTGTGTCATTTTCTTTCTTTCTTTTAATTGATGATGTCTAAGCAAAAGCAGGCAACATGAATCGTGATCGAAGTTGTTTACTTCGTATCTGTCGTATCTGTAGCACGAGGCCGTTTTGTGTTACTTTACATTATATAACCTGTGTTGTTTCTATGGTTACGTACTTGGACCCCATAGATTGTAGTCATGTTTGGATTCACTTAAACTAATGGCTAATGGTGTGAACTTAACGGGTGAAAATGCAACTGAATGTTATTTCGTTTCCGCTCCAGTGCACAACACAAGCTTTAGGTTCATTTACACTCCTCCCCCCCCACACTCCCTCCCTCCCCTCCTTTATTCCTCCACCTTTCCCCCTCTGTACTCTGTAAGCCTGAGAATAGGAGGCGCCCTGCCAGCTCACATTACTGTGGCAGTGTCCTGAATGTTTTAAAGAGTTTCCAGTGGGTAATCAGACGTCAGGGTTACCGCGTGGACACACTCCAGTAGCAGCAGATCCCTGAACTCGTCCCTGCAGGCTTAAGAAATTCGCCAGCCTCTAAGTTCTGGCTTCTCCCTCTTCGATACCCTTGAGCTTTTTAGATAATCCACCTTTTTTATAATATCCTCCCCCCCCTGTCTTGCCTTGCACCTGCTCTGTGAATACGTGTGTGTGTGCATGTGAGCAGCAGCAGCAGCAGCAGTGTGTGTGTGTGTGTGTGTGTGTGTGTGCGTGCCCTTCCTGCCAACAACAATCATTAACAAGGCCTCGGGGTGGTTTGATCCATGCTGCAGTTTCCCCTTTCAATTACTCCTGCAATTCTAGCTGTAAAGTAGCTCATTTCCTAAGCTCCCAGTCTTGAGTTTGTACCAGCAGGGGATTTGCTTCCAACCGCCAAAAAAATAGAAGTCCTTTGTTTATTTTGACTCGTCCGTCATCCGTGTATTTTATTTTTATTTTTTTTACTCCTCAGGCCAAGAGAAACCGTCGGAGCAGGACAGCACAGAGACCAAAGCCCCTGAAACCATAAATCGCTATGGCAGCATTAACTCGCTGGACTCCACAGCCTCATCTGGCATTGGGAGCTACAGCACCCAAATGTCAGGTACCGACAACCCCGAGCAGTTCGAGGTCCTCAAGCAGCAGAAGGAGATCATCGAGCAGGGAATTGACCTGTAGGTTTCACTACTCGTGCATTTTTTTTGTTAGTTTTTTTTATATCGTGGTCCTGCTTTTGCTCACTTCAAGTTTTATTCAACAGGTTTAACAAGAAACCAAAGAGGGGAATCCAGTACCTACAGGAGCAAGGCATGCTGGGTACAACCCCAGAGGACCTTGCGCAGTTCTTGCACCAAGAAGAAAGGCTTGATTCGGTAAGGATCCAGCCACGGATCCAGCACCACAACACATCACATTTACAACTCAACAAGTCTGCCCCCACGACTGCACACACAAACATGCAGCCTTGTAGATATGATGCATTCTAAATCCAAAAACATGGTCCGCATCAAACTCTGCAGAAATCTCATCACATCCAAACACTGAAACAGCAGCGTTTTTGAAAAACATCGAATGGCATAATAATAAACTTTAAATTGAATTTGTCACTCAGATTATTGTTAAACCATGACGGGTACAACTGCTCCCTTGATATTTTCGTTACAGCGTTTTCTTTTCACCTCATCATATCATATCACTGGCAGCTTTGTGCCAACTTTAGTGTCTGAAATCTGAGTAAACAAACAAATTGTGGTCATCGTCGTCTGAACCTTTAATGGACAAGAGCCTCGTTCAAATTCGGCATCTTTATTGGGTTTACCTTTATAAATCTCTCCCGTGCCGTGTGTCACTCGGCCAAACCGCACAGAAGCTGCAGAGTAATCTAATGTCTGTCCACGGATATTAAACAGCCACTCTGACCCTGAGTTCTGGATACACCGTAGATACAGTTACAGTAAAAATATCAATTGCAGCCCTGAGGTTGTCTGTGCACAGCAGTAATCAGCCTTTAATAGTGTTAATTACATGTGGCATGTATTGTATCTGTAGTTACCAGATGGTCCTGCTGTTGGAACAGAAAGAGGAATAAAGACACTGGACACAAAAGAAGCAGCCATACTGCAGTGTTGACATTGATTTCCTCCTGCCTTTTCAGAGAGACAAATGTTTGTATGTTCCTCTGCAGCGTGAGAGAAACGACTGACCTCTGCCTTTGACTCTCTTAGACCCAAGTGGGAGAGTTCCTCGGCGATAATGACCGCTTCAACAAAGAGGTGATGTACGCCTACGTGGATCAAATGGACTTCCTCGGCAAAGACTTTGTCTCTGCGCTGAGGATGTTCTTGGAGGGCTTCCGGCTCCCTGGGGAGGCGCAGAAGATTGACCGGCTCATGGAGAAATTCGCAGCGAGATATCTGGAGTGCAATCAGGGGTGAGTGTACTGTAGACCTCTGGCGGAAAGAATCCCGACTGTGGAAAAGTGCTGAATATGTTTTTGGCCGGCTCACACACTGCACAACATGCCGTTAAATGAATCTCCAATCTCTCTTTGCCTTCCCCTTGCTGCAAATATCCAGCCAAACGCTCTTTGCCAGCGCTGACACCGCGTACGTCCTTGCCTACTCGATCATTATGTTGACAACAGACCTTCACAGTCCTCAGGTAAGTGCTCCACCTGAACAAGACGGAAGCCTTTTGACAGCAGTTGTCTCAATAAATCTCACAGCTCTTGACCCCCACACACATCTTTGTTGTCCATAAAGGTGAAGAATAAAATGACAAAAGAGCAATACATCAAGATGAACCGCGGCATCAACGACAGCAAAGACCTGCCCGAGGAGAATCTCTCGGCCATCTATGACGAGATCGCGGGGAAAAAGATTGCCATGAAGGAGACGAAAGAGCTCACGATGAAATCCAACAAGCAGAGTGAGTGTTCAATCATCATGAAAATGTACAACAGATACGGCTTCCCCCTAGTCGGTCTGTGGAAAACAATTTTTGACATTTTGCAGAGCGTGTTTTTTAAAAAGCCACGTCTATGCCATGCCGAGTTTGTTTGTAGTAAAAAAGCTCTCTGTGGGCGTTTGAACGTGTAACGCGTGACTCTCCGCCGCCTCTGGTTCTCGCTCAGGTGTGGCCAGCGAGAAGCAGAGGCGTCTGCTGTACAACGTGGAGATGGAGCAGATGGCCAAGACGGCCAAAGCCCTAATGGAGGCCGTCAGCCACGTCCAGGCTCCCTTCACCAGCGCCACACATCTGGAGCACGTCAGGCCCATGTTTAAGGTAACGCAAGCGGACACTAAAATGAGGGGGGACAGCCAGGATTTGGGAACATTAGTGAGCTCACTTGAAAAGGTGATTAAGACCATTCCCATTGCCAGTGGTGTGTTTTTTGTAACATTAACGGACCTTTTTATATCCGATTGATGAAATGAAAAAGACTGACTTCTGTCACAGGTTGTAAAAAGTAAAGGTTCACGACAAGTAGTCACAGCTATTTACATGCTAATAACCAGAGAATGTGCATCTTAGGGACTTGTAATACCGATGGGAGCCAAGGCTGATTTATAAACCAGAGCACATTGCAGATGAAATGCCAGTTAAACCCTGAAACAGGTTTCTTAACTGGTGGGAACGAGATACCAGATGCTCTGTGAGACACATTTTGCCATTATTGTTCCTCAGCTGGCATGGACGCCCTTCCTGGCCGCCTTCAGCGTGGGTCTCCAGGACTGCGACGACACCGAGGTGGCCTCTCTGTGCCTGGAAGGCATCCGCTGTGCCATCAGGATAGCGTGCATCTTCTCCATCCAGGTAACCGCCATCCCCGTTGGATCAATGACGTGCGTGCTCCTGCAGTCGTCTGCAGCGTCTCTGACACAATGCCTCCGTGTGCTTTTGGTAACAGCTGGAGAGGGACGCGTACGTCCAGGCCCTGGCGAGGTTCACTCTGCTCACGGCCAGCTCTGGCATTGCAGAAATGAAGCAGAAGAACATCGACACCATCAAGACCCTCATCACTGTGGCCCACACGGACGGCAACTACCTGGGCAACTCCTGGCATGAAGTATGATGTTTTTATCCCTCTTATAAACGAAACTCTCTCCTATTTTACCTCATATAGTTATTCCTATGAGTTACAGCAAACAGAATATCCTCTATTTTTTATCCAAATAACACAGCAACACGTTTAAATTGCATTTATCCAATCAGGAAAACAACAACACTGCTGTTCTGTCACTCAGTAGAATCTGTAGTCCCTCATTTCTCACATTCTGTCCCTAGTTTGCACACACTGGGTTTCTAAATATATATATATATATATATATCTCTCTCCTCTCAGATCATGAAGTGCATCAGTCAGTTGGAGCTGGCTCAGCTGATCGGCACGGGCGTGAAGGCGCGCTACATCTCAGGGACGGTGCGAGGCAGAGAGGGCTTTCTGGCAAGCACCAAGGAGCAGAGCAGCGACGAGTACCTTGGTTTAGGCGAGTTCATCTGTCCAAACCCGATTCAACAATGAATTGTAAAACACGAATGAACGTAATTCTGTTCCTTAAATTCTTCGCCCTGTAGTTGGAGGCACAGTGGACCGTAAGCAGATTGCCAGCATTCAGGAATCCATCGGCGAGACGAGCTCTCAGAGTGTGGTGGTAGCTGTCGACAGGTACCGGAGTCGACCCCCGAACTGTGAAATCATCACAAGCTTCCAATGTCTTTCCTACATATAATTCATTTACAAGGCATTTTATTGTGGCAGAAACGATTCCTTAAGACGACAAAAACCTAGTCACACGTCACTGGAGCACATTCAAAGGCAGTTAAATATGTAGTGGTCATACAGGCTGTGTATTAAGGACAGATAATGTCATCAGGTTCTCGTTTTTGGTTGACGTGCAGATTTCTTTATCGCTGTCGTGTTTTGTCTTCTGCTTCAGGATATTCACAGGCTCCACCAGACTGGATGGTAACGCAATAGGTGAGTCTTCTTGTCTTGTCTTATGCTTTCTCCTCTAAGGACAGGAACACTGGGGCTATTTTTGAGGCACCAAAGTCTCCCCCTGTTTTCTTTACTCGTTACCGACGTCTTCTCTCTCTCTCTCTCTCTCTCTCTCGCTCTTGTTTGTCAGTTGACTTTGTGCGCTGGCTGTGCGCCGTGTCCATGGATGAGCTGGCCTCGCCCACGCACCCGCGAATGTTCAGCCTGCAGAAGATAGTCGAGATCTCCTACTACAACATGGGCCGCATCAGGCTGCAGTGGTCCAGGATCTGGGAGGTGATAGGAGACCATTTCAACAAGGTGACTGTGGAAGAAGAAGAATTTCCTGTGAAAACAAAATGAAAACAAAGTGAAAACTCACTCTAGTGGTGTTTAAATGACACAGAAACACAGAGTCAGTATTTGGTTTGTCCTTATTGGGCTAAAAGGACCTTTTTAAAAGTTTCATACGTAAGAGTGACATCTTATGGTGAGACTGCACATTGTGACAAGACAGGATGTCGTTCTTTGTCATTTTCCGGCTGCATTTCCCACAAGATTGTGGCTTTCATAAAGCAAGGCCCAAAGAAAACCAAATCTTTAAATTTGAAAGTATTTACACAGTATTTTTATATTGTATAAAAGGTTTCCTCCTCTCCCACCTGCTGTTCTGCAGCATGATTCCAGTCACTGATAAACTCAGGCCGGTTGCCAAAAAAGCTTTCTCGCATTATGGTATTCAAGGACACGTTTTCACCGTGGCTTGGTTACTTACTAAATAACTGCAAATGGGTTTGATCTGTGCGTGTGTGTGTAAGTGTGTAAACAACATTCAAATCCCCCGAAGTCCTTTTTTCATCATTTTTGCAAAGTGGAGTAAATAATTTTTACCTTGAGGCTTGAGGTGTGTTAGTTTTTAGGTACGATGCATGTGAAAGAGTTTTAAAAAAAAAATGGTGTGCTGTTAGTGAGACAGCGTGGTTTTATCTGTTTTTATCAGGTTGGCTGTAATTCCAATGAAGACGTGGCCATTTTTGCCGTGGACTCTCTCAGGCAACTGTCCATGAAGTTTTTGGAGAAGGGCGAGTTGGCCAACTTCAGGTTCCAGAAAGACTTCCTGAGGCCTTTTGAGCACATTATGAAGAAGAACAGGTACAACAAAAAAACACAACTGCACTTATCTGTTACTGCGCACTAATTGTGGTGATCAGAGGCTGTGGTGCTAACACAGAGTCTGTGTTGTGAGTGCTCCATGTTTCTGGGCTGCAGACGCTCACTTCTCCTCCCTCCACTGTTATTCCGTCTGTCTCTTTTATTGCGGTGAGTAAGCATATTGTCGACATCACTGCTGGCCCGCTGCAGTGTCGTGTCCTATCGCAATTCATATCTGTTTTTGAATGTCATTTCAACAGCGACCGATTTATTTTAAAGTGAGTGGGATTTAGCTCCTGTAATTATCCGTGTGCCGCGGCGGCGCAAGTCAAGCTGTTTTTACTGCACCATACTTTTCATTGATGTGAAAGAGTAGCAGTGCAAATATAAATCCACCCACACACTGAACAGACTGAGAGCTCAAACAAGAGGGATGATGGCAGGCAGCCATGTAAACCCTGCAGCGCTGTGTGTCCATTAGACTCTCTCTCATACTGGTCTCCACTCTCTCTGTGTGTGTGTGTGTGTCTGTCTTGTAACAGTAAGTGGAGGCAAAGCTTTTTCTCTCATTCATAACTAGCGAGCAATTAGGAATGCTCTTCACTATGGCAACAGTCGCCGTGCCAAGACTCGCCAATGATGTTTGTGCCTGAAGATGGAAGTGAGAGTGGTATCAAGAGCTTTTAAAGCTAATTGACATGAATGGAGAGACGTCTTTACTTTCTTTTTATAAGGGCCCCGAGCGCAAACGCCAGGGGCATATAATATATATATTATTATTATATAATAAAAATAATAATAATAATAATGATTATTAGTATCATTATTTCGTAGCTTTGAGGTCATTTTTGAGGGGGTTAACGTGCATAAAAAAGTCTTGAAGCTTCGCACGGAGGTCAGGTCTGTGGAAAATGCAATGTTGGGATAGTGCCGGAACCCCTAAGGTGAAACATGGATGGATCAAGCCAAAATGAAGTTGCACCGGATTTCATGAAACTTGGTGGGAACTTGTAAAAAGTCAATCGAGACCACGGCCTCAATGCAACAGGAAGCCGGCCGTTCTGAATTTTGACAGGAAAGAAACAGGAAGTGCCGCTGTAACTTGGCCGTACATCGACCAATCTGCTCAAAACTCCATATGTGAGACCAGGGGCCTGCAGCCTGAGCACTGCTGCATGTGCATGCCATGACCTGTACACAGGAAGTAGGTCTTTGGAACTAAATGGAACAAACTGGTGTGAAAAGGTCAGAGAGCAGCTGCACTCCCCGACTTGCGTGGGAGAACTTTCTTATTCATTCTTCCCTTCTCCTCTACCTCCATCTTCCTTAAACCCTCGACTTCTCTCTTTCCATCCATCCATTCTTGTCTGTCTGTCTCTCCAAGGTCTCCCACCATCAGAGACATGGTCGTGCGCTGCATCGCCCAGATGGTCAACTCCCAGGCGGCAAACATCCGCTCGGGCTGGAAGAACATCTTCTCCGTCTTCCACCTGGCTGCGTCGGACCAGGACGAGAGCATCGTGGAGCTGGCTTTTCAGACCACCGGCCACATCGTCAGTAAGTCCCACAAACGCAGATGTAATAACTGAAGCTACGTATTCATCTCGTTGGGCAGCACATAATCTGATCTGACACTTTAAAGTCCTTTTTTTTATTTATTTCACCCTAATCTCCCTCATATCTCCCCATCTCCCAGCGAATGTATTTGAAAAGCACTTTGCGGCCACCATCGACTCCTTCCAGGATGCTGTTAAGTGTCTGTCAGAGTTCGCCTGTAACGCCTCCTTCCCAGACACCAGCATGGAAGCCATCCGCCTCATCCGACACTGCGCCAAATACGTCTCAGAGAGGCCACAGGTCGGTATCCCACCAGGTTATCTCCTTTTCCTGCCACCATAAACAATTATATACGTCAATATAGAAAAGAATACAATCACAAATGTCTACAAAGTTGGTATCTGCAAGAAGAGATAAGAGGTGAACAATTACATAGATGATTTTAATAACAGTGATGCCTTGTTTCCAGTGTGATATATTCCACTTGGTTATTTCTTAGTTCAAATTTGGCTCGTGTTTAGTGTCCATTCATCACGAGGAGTGAAGCAAACTGCAGCCAGGAGCCGCATCTATAATAGGATCAATAATAAAAACAGATGATGAAGCTTTTGTTTAACAAAATAGTCCATTTTGCGCTTCTGTTATAGTTTTGCTAAAATCACTGCAAGCTCATGTTGTGTCTATGCTTCAACATCAACAACGTGCGAAAGAAGATGAGTGCAAAAAGGGTGAATTCTCGCCTCATGTCGTCCGTGTCAGGCTTTCAAAGACTACACCAGTGATGACATGAATGTAGCGCCCGAGGACCGCGTGTGGGTGCGAGGCTGGTTCCCCATTCTCTTCGAGCTCTCCTGCATCATCAACAGGTGTAAGCTGGACGTCAGGACGAGGTAGGGCGAGCTTCACCTCCAGCTCGGTGTTTTAGGGTGTGGCTGAAAGCAAACCAACTGTACTGTCTGTCTGTGTGTGTGTGCTCTTTCCAGGGGCCTGACGGTGATGTTTGAAGTCATGAAAACCTACGGTCACACCTTTGAGAAGCACTGGTGGCAAGATCTGTTCCGAATCGTCTTCAGGATCTTTGACAACATGAAGCTGCCCGAGCAGCAGACTGAGGTGAATGTTGTTCAGATATCACAATATGAACCTTTTAGTCGTTCACTGACATCGTGTTAAACTCCCCCCCTCGCCCCCCTGGCGTGACAGAAAGCGGAGTGGATGACCACCACCTGCAACCATGCACTTTATGCCATCTGTGATGTCTTCACCCAATACTTTGAGTCCCTCAGTGACGTCCTGCTGGACGACATTCTGGCTCAGCTCTACTGGTGTGTGCAGCAAGGTGAGCAACCTCATATTATTACTGTCTTCCTATTTCTTTTTGACTTAAATGCAAGCGTGTTATAATCTTAAATTCCCCGATCTGCGGCTAATGAACTCTCAGATCTATGCGTCTTATCTTTTGTTGTAAAATCATCTCTCTCCTCTGCGTCTGCTAGATAATGAGCAGCTCGCTCGCTCGGGCACCAACTGTCTAGAGAACGTGGTGATCCTGAACGGAGAGAAGTTTTCCCCCGAGACGTGGGACAAGATCTGTAACTGCATGCTGGACATCTTCAAGACCACCATCCCGCACTCGTGAGTTTAACGGCAGCCACTGGGAACAGAACAATAAGGAAAAACATGCTGTGCTTTTCATGCCTCTGCAAGAACACTTTGAGTGATCTTGTACATGTTAAGCCTGAACTCGAGGATAAACTGGACTCATGCTACATGCTAACGTGGTCGAGGGAATTGTACAAGAAGAAAATCCAATTTAATATCAGTTTTACGACAGATTTCCTATGGATTTCTTATCTAATGTGTCATTTTTTAATTCAAACAAAACGGATATTTCTAAGAAAGAAGAGATGATGATGAACAGATGCTGTAATTGAGGCGTTGTATGATCTGTTGCGGATGATTTCCTCGTATGGAGGTTGTTTGTCCTGCTGTGACTGAAGTCATTTATTGTTTTACTGAGTAAATGCTTTTGCCTGTTTTTCAGGCTGTTGACATGGAGACCAGAAGGAGAACACTCGACAACACAGAGCCTGTCAGACAAACACTTGGTGAGCAAATGCTTCTTTTTCTGTGTTATGAATATGTATGAATATGAATTACTGTTCTTTTATTTGCATATGTCCTTTTTTTTTTTTTGTCACTCACAATAATGTTTCTTTGTGAATTCCTTCTGCATTCCGTCTTTTGCACGATGTATATTTGATCGCTTTAATTCATGTACTCTCTTTTTAAAGGACTCCGTCTCCCAGAAGTCTGTGGACATCCAGTCGCGCTCCGACGACCAACATTCCATCAGCAGCGCTGACAGAGTCGCCGCCGAGAACCGCTGGCAGAGTCCGTACAGCACGGCCTCAGGCACGTACGAGGACAACTCCCGGAGCAGGACCCCTTCAAGTACGCACTTTAGATGTGTTCAAATGTCACGGTACTGATAGTCTTATGTGTGCTCAGGAAGGTTTTTGATGAAATTATCCCGGATTGTTACAGAGGCGGTCATGATGAGAGCTGTGAAGATGCTTCAAAGCCTCCTGTATTATTATTCCTTTAGTCTAGGACACACTGTGCCAAGGAAAGGAAAGGAAAGGAAAGGAATAAAATACTTAAACGTGTTTTGCCCTACGAAAGGAAAGGGGGAAAGCAGAGGAGAGGGAAAGGGAGAGGGAAAGGGAAAGGAAAGGTGAATAAAACACATGGACTGCTGATGTTTTGTGTTGGAGATGTAACCTTGGACGGACGTTTCCTCCACAGAAATCCAGGAGCAGCGTCTGTTCTCGGCCTTGCTGATCAAGTGCGTCGTGCAGCTGGAGCTCATCCAGACGATCGATAACATCGTGTTTTTTCCTGCCACCAGTAAGAAGGAGGACGCCGAGAACTTTGCTGCGGCTCAGGTAACAAACAGCCGTGAGCTCGGTGTTAGACTGTGTTGCTTTGATTTGGTGCTTCCACCTCAGTGTGACTGTCCGCCCTGGTAGAAGGATCCCTCCTCTGTGGCTCGTCCTGAGGTTTCACTTGCTGTAAAGCCCTTCGAGGCAAACTGTGTGTGTGTGACTTTTGGCCTGTATAAATAAATATGGACTCGACGTCTTTCCCTCTTTGAAGCGGGACGCCGCGTGTGCCGCAGAAGTCCCCGTGGAGAAGCAGGACCAGGGCATGTATCGCTACCTGACCTCTGAGCAGCTCCTGAAGCTGCTCGACTGCCTGCTGGAGTCGCACCACTTCGCTAAAGCGTTCAACTCCAACAACGAGCAGAGGACTCTACTGTGGAAAGCAGGTCAGCAGCAACAGTGCGGCGTATGTAAAACAGCGAGTTGCACTTTAAAAAGCCTCACTGCTCCTGAGGAGAAGAGAAACAAGTGGAGTTCAAATGTAGACACTGATAGAGGAGAGGAACTTTTCTCCTGTTCAGGGAAACAAAACAGTTACTGTTAGCTCACACTCTTGTATTCATTGTTGGTGGATATTTAATGTATTTGATGTTTTTTCAGCCTCTTATTGTTGCCTTGTTGTGTCTCCTTTAATCTAAGGAAGAAAACGCACAGACGTGCGTGTTTTTCCACTCATGTGTGCATGTTTTACTTTTATTTGTTTTCTATTGAAGGTTTTAAAGGGAAGTCAAAACCCAACCTGTTGAAGCAGGAGACCAGCAGTTTGGCCTGTGGCCTGCGAATCCTGTTCCGCATGTATGTGGACGAGAGCCGCCGCGACGCCTGGGCGGAGGTGCAGAGACGACTTCTCAAGTAAGAAAGGAAATCCGAGGTTTCACACACGTTACGTTCTCAAAAACATCTCTTTTGTTTGAGAGTATAGACATTTTTATTCAACAGAAACAGAGCCGTGTTGTTGTAGCGTGACGCACACACACTCACTCACTCTCTCACTCTCTGTGCTTCCGTCGATGCAGCACAATTGTTCTGACCCTCATTATTGTAGTTTACCTTCACTCTTTGACCCCAGCTGCTCACATTATCATTTGTCTCTCAGCAGCACCGCCGCCACATTAGCAGCACTGAGTGTTGTGAACTGCTGATCTTTAGTGAAATGGTTTCTGTTGTTTCCGCAGCATGTTATTTTTACCAACTATCATCATTTTAATGATCCACTGGAGCAACGTGCGCTCAATCACAGCTGGAACGATGAATAACAGCGTGGAGCATTTGTTGCACGGGGACGTTTATTGTTTCAAAACATCCTTTATATTATTTTTTTTATTTGCAGATTCAGTTGGCGTCATAGCAGCGACATCTTGATATTAGCTCATAGTAATTGCTGTTTTTGTGTGTGCGTGTGTAAATGGATATTGTTATCCGAGTGGGAGGGATTGTTTTCCGTCTGACTTTCAACAGTGTGCCGTAGCTGTAGCTGCGCATGCAAGCACAGCACACACACATCCACAGATCTTTGACTGTTCTGTCGTCACGGCGTCTTTATTCTGCGCCTCACAGAGAGCCGTCGCTCGGTTCCTCACGCTGCTGCTGCTGCTGCTGACTCACTCTGATATCAATAATGATGTCAAGATAAAGTGGAATGATCGCCTGTCTCTTCTGTTAGAGAGAGGAGCAGGAAGAGGAGGAGGAGGAGGAGGAGGAGGAGTGGCAGTGTCTGCATGAGGGAGGCTCATCAAACCTAATTCATGCAGACACTGTTACATGTCATCACGGCTGTGTTTTCTGTGTTCCTTCCCTCTGTCACAAAGAAACACACCCTTGTTTACGAGTGGAAACTTTACATACATGTCTGATGAGTAAAAAAAGATAGTAGTACTAGAAGAGTACTAGTGATTGAACAGGAAAAAGAAATAAGCACCTGTAATATGCTAAATAAATGAATATATAAGAGAGTAAGAAGTAAAATAAGATAAAGTGCCAAGTGCTAAAACAAATTAAAGGTCAAATGTATAAATAAAAAGTGGTGTCTTTAATATAATGTCATTTTTGACCGAATGTAGTAATCTCGGTTTTCTGTGTGTGTGTGTGTTGCAGTGTGTGCAGTGAGGCTGTGGCGTATTTCTTGACTCTGACCTCAGAGAGTCACAGAGAAGCCTGGACCAACCTGCTGCTGCTCTTCCTCACCAAGGTGCTAAAGATCAGCGATGACAGGGTAAGGAGCTGAAAAATGCTGCGTGCACACATAGCACATAATATTCACAACCATGTACAATGTCCAAAAATAGCAAAGAGACAGTGGTGTGATTTATTTATATAAAATGAGCAGAAAATGTCTTGGTAGTAGGTGGTTTGTGTTTGCCTGGCAAATGTAGTGGTGATGTCATAAATACACTTCATGAAGAGGGGGAAATTTGTTTGTCTGGAGTCTTTTAACCCTTTATTTAACACCTAAGCCTCAATATATCCGCCTGGACTTTTTTGTTTTGCTATTTTAACCATATTTTAACCATGAAAAGAGCCAGAAAATATCTTTTTTTCAATATCTGGCAGTTATTTACTATGTACTGCATGTTACAATAGTGTATTAACAACTTAAAATAATAGAAAAACACTGTTGTTGTACATGAACAATAGATTTTTCAGGTTAAATTTTGAATTTGAACAGTACAAAACATATTTAAAATAATGTTTGTTTGAGTTTTTGTCTCTTTGACTTTAAAACAGGCCAAATAATGGAAACTATGTACAGGCTTTTCCACTCTCTGGTGACAAAGACGCTGATTCTCCGGCTTCCTGCAACAGCATGAGTGAAATTACTGTAATAACCACACATTGGCTTTGACGTGCAAGTTCTAAGCTTTCAGAAACCGTTGGATTTCTTCTGAGAGCACAAAACCGTTGAGTAATTACGTTAATGCAAAGTGCACTTGTGCAAACGTTGAAGTATAATTTGTATCAAACAACAACTTCTGAGATTGTTGTTCCTCTATTTTTTTTCATTCCAGTTCAAGGCCCACGCGTCCAGATATTACCCCCTGCTGTGTGAGATCATGCAGTTTGACCTGATCCCAGAGCTGCGGGCCGTCCTCAGGAAGTTCTACCTGCGGATCGGCCTGGTCTTCAACATTGCACAGCTGCCCGAGCCTGAACCGGAGCCTCAGCCGCGTCCACGTGGAGGTCAAGAGACGGACACGGAGGTGGGAGAGGAGGCTGGCGAGGAGGCGCAGTGACGGAGCTCTGCGTCACCTCAGCAGCCTTCACGTGGTTTTTCTATCAAACACTTTGGCCTAAAGTAGCTGATTCGCTATTTGCTACCACCCACCCACACCCTTAACCCACTCGTCCTCCACCACCACCCGTACACAAACACGCCTACGAGCCCAGATGGAGTCGTGGAAATCACGATACATTAAAAAAACAGTTACCGTCTTTGTACGAGGTGTAGCGAAGCCTCCACTGGATAAAAAAAACTACTGATTAACGACTGTCTCATATCTGTGATCTGCTCAGACGGAACATGTTTTCGACGGCGTGTGCTTCTTACTGTATATTTAAAAACAACGTAAAGGAACGAGCGGTTTCGACGGAGTGTGACCAACGCAGATCGACAGTAACGATGTTGTCTGTCTGCACCTCAGATGGCTAATATTAGTATCCACATCCTCCTTGGATGAAACTAGTTGTACAGATCTGCCGCTGTGTAACATAATCTTATAACACTAGATTATTTTCATTTATTTTTGTTTGTTTTTCTTCCTCTGATGGATTCAGCTGCACTTGATCTCTTTTTCTTTTCTTTTTTTTTTAAATGCACTGGAGATTTTACTTTTGTGATAATTTATTTTGACTTGTACTATCTCCTGAAGATTGTCCGACACAGTACGATTTGTATTTGACCATTAAAAAAAACAAACAGAAAAACAACAAAGTGAAGGGGTTCAATTAAATTATTCCATTTTATATGTTCTTAGGTTTGTAGACGGAGGTCGATGATTAACTGGGCATCTGAAAACTGGAAAACAAGAGAGAGCAACGTGATGCTTGCTGCTTTTTAAGTCACTCGTCTGTTTTTCATTGTTCTTGAGTTTAGTTTTCACTCTTGTGCACAAAAATCAAAAGTTAATAATAATATATTTAATGTTTGTTTTTGTTTTTCCTTTTGGTTTTGGGGGAACGTTGTGTGTGTGTGTGTGCGTGTGTGTATAGAGAAAATGACAACAAACGTTAGCTGTGCTTTAAGTACGAATGGGACGCGTTCCTGCTCATGGATGTAGAAAACAAAAATGTATATGATACAGCAATGTAAAGTTTTCTATGTTGCAAAAAAAACAAAAAAAAGGATTATGTACAACTTTCTGTACGATACATCATCTGGCATTCTAATCAGGTTCTAGGTCAATAAAGTTTTTGAACTTGGTTGATTTGAAATGATAAATAACCTGATGTGTGTGTGTCTCTTTTTTCTTTTCTACAACAATCACAGCCTGGACAAGAGTGAAGAACAAACACATTTTTATATTATGGAATAGACTCTATGGAACATTTGCAGCTAAAAATACAATTTGTGGGTTAAATTGAAAGCTTTTAATCTCTATAAACTGCTTTTTTTTCACCTACAGAAACAAAGAAACTGAAGCAATTGAGTTTTGTTCAACTTGACCACCTGGATTTACAGAAACAGGACGCTACAGTTCAGGTACAGCTTTTTGTTTCTGGTGATCAGTGGAGCTGAACGATTTAGGGAAGTATATTTAATTGGGACATTCACTTTTGGAATTTATTTAAAAATGGGATGGAGCATTACCATAGAAGAAACTGTGATGTGTCATCACCTCATGAGAGCTACGTGACGCCATGCGTCAGCCACTCTCTGGCCTCTCTCCCCACGCCGAGCGTTTCACGGCAGACAGCGTGCCGGGTCGCAGCCACGGCTCTGTGGCAACGGTGTCCACAGAGACGCGTCCCCCCTCCAGGACAGAGGACAGAGACAGGGCGTCCTCTTCACCACCGCCGATCAGTCTTTCTGGAGAAAGCGGCAGCCATTAGACAGTGACAGTGAAAATGTTTCCATAGTTTTAAATTAATTAAATGAGAGTGTTCATAAGATGATACATAGGAGAGTCGGTGGTCCCCGGCTGGTTTAGTTTCTGACTCAGGGAAACAGACGTCCCTGTCATGCACAGTCCTCCGTGGACACATGTGGAGGTGTGACAGGCCTAGAGTCCGGCAGGAACACCATCATCACTGTAGACTTTTTTTCCACCTCACCTGATTTTCTGTTGTGGTCGTCGGAGTCTCTTCTCCTGATTCTCCTGCTCTGGGCTTGACCTCTGACCTCAGGCGCACTGTGCGGACTGTTTGACGACTGCAGGGACTGAGCATCTGCCTGGACGTCACGCCGCTCCCTCTCTTTCGTGGAAATCTGTAAAAGGAGTAAAATTAGGAAAACTAGAGGGACATCGAAGAGGGGATTCTTCTTTAACAAGAGGGGATTCTTCTTTAAAAACACCACCAGCATCATACGTCATTGTCGCGTCTTCTCTGTGACGGCGCCCTCTCCTGGCGTCCTGTTGAGAACTGAGGGGTTTTCTGCCGCTCCTCGCCGACATCATCGCTGTAGACATCTGACAGGAATGCTCGACGTTACACTCGTGTCTCATTACATGTCCAACAATCATACATTGTGGGTCTATGCTATTTATTTTGGTCACAATCTGGATCTTTGTCTATGTCTGTCTATCTCTTTAGAGCTGGAAAGATTACAGAGAGAAAGCTTCATGTATAACATGAAAATCAGTCCAGCAAAATCGTTTACTGACATTTTTAAAAGAATTCCCTTCCTCTCTCAGGCCTCTGAACAATTCCTCATCATCTGCAGCCACTGTGCTATCGCCTCCCTGCAGCTGTCACGCTCCACCTTGAACCCAACACTGGCAGCAGCTACGACACAGAGAGCCATGAGCTGGCATGAGCTGGCATGAGCTGGCATGAGCTGGCATGAGCTACACTCAACCTGGCACTGAGACAGAGAGGTGAGTTAGTCTGGCACACGGACGTGTGTGGTGTGGCTGTGTTGTGAGAGGAGCGTGTAGCTGATCTTTGAGGGGAAAACGAGCAGCAAATGTATTGTGTCGCAAACCGATGTGAACACTTTGTTCTTGCTTTGAAGAGGTGGTGATGGTGTGTGTGTGTGTGTGTGTGTGTGTGTGTGTGTGTGTGTGTGTGTGTGTGTGTGTGTGTGTGTGTGTGTGTGTGTGTGTGTGTGTGTGTGTGTGTGTGTGTGTGTGTGTGTGTGTGTGTGTGTGTGTGTGTGTGTGTGTGTGTGTGTGTGTGTGTGTGTGTGTGTGTGTGTGTGTGCGTGGTGCGTGCGTGTGTTTGCAGGCTCACCAATAAACGCAGTCTCAGAAGGCAAGATGGAGTCTTTGTGGATGCGACGCTGAGGTTTGTTCCTCTGAGAGAAAAAATGCAAACCACCAGTAAAACATCTCACTTTATATAACAAAAGGCATCATTTTAAAAGTATGTGATGATCACTCACGGGATAATAGTGGCTCAGTTGAAGGTCCAATAAGTCTGAAGGGAAAGAGAGTAATTAGTGAAAGTGTGTGAGGAGATTTTGGTGTGTGTGTGTGTGTCTGCTGCTCTCTGACCTCTGTCTTCTTCTCCCCTCATGAGCCGGATTTTGCGTCGCTGTTCACGCAGTGCCTGCTGCTGGATGTCCAGACTCTGAGCGTCAGTGGGAGGGTCGGGGAACATGTGAAGGACTTCCTCACGAGACGCCGTTTCTGGAAAAAGCAGAGGAGAAGGAGGAAGAAGAGGAGGAGGCTCTTTTAGGCTGTATATAATGTGACTGATGCAGTTACCATAGCACAGATGATAGAGAATAACAAAGGGAACACTGGCAAAAATCCAACATGTGAATGTACGGAACGTCATACTAGCATTTGTTCGGTTTATTACAAGCTGCCGCTCTGTAAATCTCTCAAATCCACCGCATTAACTCAGTCTGGGAACAAACCCAAAACCATTTCCTCGGTCACTTCCTCACTGCCAGGCGACTGCCAGTCACTGATGGACGCGCCAGATTAAAGTTACAGAGGTTAGAGGATGGATGAGGCTCTGGAAAGACTGGACTGTTATTGTTCAGCTGCCAATGTTTTAACTCAGTGACTTTATCACTGATAGAAACACAGAGATAAGATGAAAGTGCATTATTATATCATTTAAACTGTGACCTCTTCTTGCTGACTTCTTGTTTTTTTCTTCCGTGAACAAAGGATGATCAGATTTATGGAGGAAAATGAAACCTGTGTCTAATCAATGACTCTTCTTCACCTCTGTATTTAAGCTGGTTGAACTCCTTGATGTTTTGCATGTCCACACGTGCAGCGACAGAGTAGGTTTTCGCGGTTGACGGCTCGTCCGTGTCCCTGCGCTCTGACTCGAAGGCGTCCACTGCAGGGCTTCTCCGTCTTCTGGACCTGGGGTAGAAGGAGAGAAAAAAAGGAAAATCACTTAAAAACAGAGCAACTACCTCTAATAATCGGGAGTGTAACTGCGGTGTGTATGGACGAAACTGACACCAGTCAAAGATGATTTGAATAAACACTGAGCAGAGACTTTCTTTCACAGCTGATGTGAGCCTTCAGCAACAACCTGACAACCTGAGCTGCTGCTGCTGCTGCTGCTGTGTCTCGCCCTGCTCATGTTGCAAAGTGATGAAGATAGGTGGAAAAGAAAACAACACTCTGTTCCATTACTGCAGTGATATTAAGTTTGCTGAAATCTTTAATGGAGATTAGACGATGGCCAATTTGACCCAGGTCACTTTCATTAGTTCGGAGAACGAGGAAGCCCTTCGGAATAGGTACGGCAAATCAAAACTGCCATTTCCCCGAGACAGAATTAGTATTGTGTCTTCATCTCAGTGCATCAGGAGGGGCATTAGGTGAAATGAGACCTGAAAGGGTGGAGCACATCTAATAGCTTTTTATGAATAATACATTTTCAGCCTGGGGGGAAAAAAGTGATGAAATCCCTATTTAGTCTTTTATGTATGGATGTATTATTACGACCCCCCTGCTGCTCAGAGGAGTCTGAGTGTGTGTTACCTGTTTGGAGGAGTGCACTGAAGCTGTCGTCCATCTCTTTTATCCATCTGACCTTCCAGTTGTTTCTGCTCTTTCCTCAGGAACCTACGGAGGGCGGACAGCTGTCTGATCACTTCATGGTGACCATCTAAAGCAAACATGGGGAGGAGTGAGGAGGAATAGTGAGGAGGGCAGGGAGAAAAAAAGGATGAGGTATAGTTTGACCTGGGCCTTTTGTTTATAAATGTGTGTGTGTGTATGTGTGAATAGTGCTTACAAAAAGTTTCATAATTGCTCCAGCAGATCGCCTCAGGCAGCAGCACTCGCTGCAGTGTAATCTTACGAGTTATAACCATAAAAAGTGTTTGTTTACATCAGTAAATGCCTCGGATTGTTATTGTTAGGGTCTGGCAACATTAGCAAGGTTTGGTTACAATACTGGTGGGGACTAGGAATGGGACGATACCACTTTTTTTTGTGTCCGATACTGATATCACAAACTCGAGTAACAGCCCGAACATGACTCAGTTTTGCTGATTTTTATTTGCATTTTTACAGCCTGTGCATAGTGAAGCATGCGACATGTATGATTTTTGGATTGTATCGGATTTTACATTTTTATCTGATTATCGAACCAATACTGATACTGACTGATACCGATTTCCATCCCCGTTTTGCTTTCTGCTTCTCTCTCTGTAGGGGGCGCCACAGTGGACGTGCCATGTAAGCCATGTTTCCACAGAGTGGAAAGGTTGGGTAGGGTAAATATTGTTTTGTGTTTCCACTCAGAACAGTAACAAAATAACTGGCCCCAACCGTTCCATTTTTGGAATGCTATGGGTGGAGGTAGACTGGCTCCACCCACGACTGATTGCGTGACAGAAAAGCGTGACTCCCCTGCGACCCCTGCAGTTGATTTATTGATTGTGTGGCTGATGCACAGATAAAGACAAAGTCTCACCTTCCAGCTGGGCTGTTTTCCCAGGGACTGATGGGTAATGTGGTGCTGACACAGAGCGTCGACTCACAGTCGTGGAGGAGAGTTGACTCACAGCGGAGGACGCTCTGGACGCCACGTTGTTAGTCTGCTTCCTCTGCAAAGCTGGGACAGGAGGTGACGACTCTCTCTGCAAGTGCATGAGCAGACGAAAAGCTTTTAATAAAAAATATACATGACGGTGCAATTGACTTTTCAGGATTTACTGTACCTCATAAATCAGAGGTGCCCTAGTCTCCGGCTCTTCTTCCTGCTTCACCGTCTTCTCCTCCTGGCGATGTGTTTGAGGTTTGTTCGTCCAACTTTGGCTCTCCGTCTTATTCTGCAGAGAGGAAAGAAAACCGCTAGCAATCAGTCTGGAACACACCTTCTCTGTGAGGAGGAGGAGGAGGAGGCACGATGAAGTGCTCTCCGTCAAAGAGATGAACTCCTCACCTCAATCTTGTTCTGCTTCCTTTGCTCCTCCTCATATTCACGCTGCATGCGAATCCTTTGCTCTGCCAGCCTCCTCTCTTCTTTCTCCTCCTCGATTCTCATTCGTTCTCTCTCCTCCGCCTGCAATCTCTTGTTTTCCTCGATCTGTTGGTTATTACCAGAGTTTAATTTCTCCGACACACTTGGAAGGAAAGGGTGAGGTGATGGATATTGTGCAAAATGCAACTTCACCAATAAATGTTGCTACATTTTAAACATTACAATCAATAGTGAAAGCTTCTGACATAAATTCAGAAAGTATTACGATTTGATTTAGAAACGCACTAAAAACAAATGCATTTGCTTTCTACACATATAAAATATTGGAGGCAAATGTGTGGCCTAAAATCCTCCAGGGGCCTTAAAGTGGGTTTCTTTCTTTCTATCAGTTCCCTCTCTTTCTATCTAATCTCTCAGTCCCCCTTTCTTCTTTCTGTCCATCTTCTCTCTTTCTACACATAAAATAATGGAGGCAAATATGACGTATGGCTTAAAATCCTACAGGGGCTTTAAAGTGGAATTCTCCAAACAGCAATTTTACCAAATTAAACATTACAATGGCGGATTAAAAATGTGTTTTACATACCTGTTGTTTCAGGGCTTCTTTGTATGTGTCCTGCATGCAGTGCTGCTGTGGGTTTGGTGGATCATTTAAAGCTACGAGGACAAAGTGAGACACAAAGTGATCCATCACAACACAAAGAGCAAACACACACACAGAAGCACAAAATAAGAGACTCTAGAGACTCCTCTACCTGATATTCGATGTGAGAAAGCAGCTTTGCCTTCAACTTCGTGAGTGTTACCATTCGTCTTCAGAAGGTTTCGCGTCTGCTCACAGTTCTCGGACACTTGATTCTTAAACGACTCCTTGTTTGTCCTGTGCATTTGATTCAGGTCGCCTGAGGACATGGACACGTTTATCATTCTGTGTCAGTCTGTTTGGACGTATCATCGTTATCCATTATAAAAGCACTGTCTCCTCATTAGGAAGCTTAAAAACCAACTCACTAAAAAGATTGCCTTTTTGGTCTTTAATGGGAGCACCTCCTCCGCTTCTCCCCCAGGGATTGTACGCCGTCATCTCAGCCTCTATCTTGGCATCATATCGCTCCCGCTCTTGCTTCTCTCTTCTTTTACGCTCCTCTCTTTCTTTGATCTGGAAACAAGGATGAGAGATGAGACCCCCGCTGTCTTTTCTGTTTCTTTGTTTGTAACTGTCTTCTTATGATGTTTCGAATGTTTCTGTGAAGCTTTGATTTGACTCTTTAAATTTAAAATAGGAGCAGGGTAGAACTAGAAACTAGAAGTTACCAAAAAGCACTTACAGGATAATTATATACTAAAACTACCATCTTCTATCAAAAAAATAAGGTCTACCTGTTCAAACTAGTTTTAATTACAGTAATTTATAAGCTCATCAGTGTTTTGCTGCCTCCTTCAACCACAGAAACTTCCAAATGATGCTTCCCTTGATAATTTGTTTGTAAATGAAGTAGATGTCTTTCATACCTGCTGCCTGAGAGCTTCCTGGTAGATCAGAGCGTTCTCTCTCCTCTGCTTGGCCTCGTCCACAGGAAGCTCACTGACATACAGTGGAGATGATGATGGTCTGTGCAGGTCAGTCGGTCTGGATGTGGACAGACAATGTGTTAAAAAAATATATTAGGGATGAGAGATTTGGAGAAAATATCAAATTGTGATTTTGATTTGTGATGAAACAGTTTGAAAATCAAGCTTTAGTTGAAATATATATTCTAATTTAAGTGCAGGAAGTTAATGATATGAACTGTTTCCAACATTTATGTGTTAGATTTGTGAATTGGAATAACAAACGAACAATTAAGATATTCAATTAAACTTAAACTTGCATCCTTTGCAGTTTGAAAATTATCCATTGTATAGCCTCAATCTCAGCGGGGGAAATTAGCTTCTATTTATGTGAAAAGAAAACCACACTCTGCAAGTTGACTTTCAGTGTAACATAACAGGACTTGTTTCCATTATTTTTTGGCCCATTTTGCTCATTAAGAGACTCAAAAAATTATGTTTTACACTGTTCAAATTTCAAATTGAACATGCAAAATCTGTTGTTCATGTATAACTGCAGTGTTTAAATTGATAAAACAGTATTTTAAAATGGAAATTGTAAATCACTGCCATATATAGGAAGTTATTCTGGAAAAATGGGAAAAAAATGGGAAAAATTCTTCTCTGGGCATTTCATGGTTAAATTAAGCAACAACAAAAAAGATGAGAGATTGAAATGATCCTCTGAATAACTAATAAGCTGTCACTGCAGACATCAAGGTGATAAATGGAACACTTACTCAGAGCGGTGACCGGGTTTGAGAGGAGGCAGTTCCTGAGGCGAACTGTGGAGGCTCACTGACTCCTGCACCCGTGCAGCCAAATCATCTGATGAAAACAAAAATTAAAGGATAAAATAAGATAAGATATACTTTGTAATCTGTGCCCAAAAAGTGACAGAAAAAAAAACATGTAAAACATGCATAAACATAGAGAAAACCGGCAGTGAGTGGAAAGAGTAGTAGAGAGGGTGAGAAGTGTTGTCTGTGATCAGGGTTGTGGTACAGTTCAGATCAGGGGAGTTGGGCTGCGCCAATTATTTTTTGCCAGCATGATTTAGTATGTGTGAGAGTCTTGTTTTGTGTTTGACGGCGAGCAGGTTTTACCAGGAGGAAATGCTGAAGGTCACTTCTCACCTTACAAAAACAATACTGCACAAGATCATAAACACACACGGTAGCAGCTGTCTGCTGCCACCATGTGCCAGCTTCTCTACCCAACAGTAAAAAAACAACAAAAAACATTGAACTCAAACCAGACAGTAAGAATTGAAATGGAGAGTAAAACTAATGTAACCCTACAGAGCAAATGAATGGAGTCTGATGTGGATCCATAAACTGTGTACACTATATCTCTACTACACTAATGAAATAACTTCTGTGGTAAAAGAACTGCTCTTGGTCACTGATGTGGTGATACCATGATAAATCCAGATTTAAGAGCCAGAGACTTTATGTTGTTGTTTTTTACGACCACAGTACTGTACTCATCCTAAATACTGTTACACTACCTCTGCTGTTCATGTTCTAATGCATAATATAACACTGTAGATGTTTCAAATTGGCTATGCAGTGTAGGAAATCCATCGCAGTAAACATAATTTGCACTACATCTGGCACCTAAAAACACAATTTCACTTGTCAATTGAGATCAAATTTAATAGAAATTGAGTGAGAGACCCACGAATAAGATGCAGGCGTTTTTTTGTTTGTTTTGTTTTTAAAATAACAATTGGAAATGACGGGTTAATCATTTTAAATAACATTTGGTGTCAGAAATGTTCTCTTGACACACCGTCACACACACACTTTTAACCCTTAGATGCGCCTTCAAAAAGGTTATGTTAACACACCTAGAGCAAGTTTTTAACCCTTAAAAAATAGTGATTTGAATGGGTTTCAATGAGGACATTTTTTGTACTTAGGTGTGCAAGTATGAGTATCTTAATAAACGTTGTTTACAATAGACTAAAAAAAAAACATGAGAAAAATTGAGAACACTCAAAAATGCACAACCTACACAATTTTTAACAATATGTATGGGGAAAAAAAGGATAAAATATTCTGGAAATGAAAAGCCAAAAACACAAAAAAAATGTGTCTAGGTGACTTGGTGTTTAAGGGTTAAAAACAGTGCCCACATGGAAAATTACCATAGGTTTCAAATATGTGCCATAAGATATGAAGGACATTGAGCAAAAACATTGATTCAAATTTTTACGTAATAGTAATACTTTGAGGAGGATTAGGGTCCAGTGGATTCCTTGCTCCATAGTAGTAATAGGCTGCATCATATGGAGTTGTGTAATTATTAGTCACCGTGGGAGGGACTGGAGGTGGAACACCAGCAACCCTAAAACAACAAAAACAAAATCATACAAACGACAAATAAGTGAATTTACAGCAGGATTGTTCACGTAGGATGTATTTCAAAGCAGCAGTGACGTACGTACCTTGGCATGGTCGCCTCTCTCAACATGTTTGAGATCTCTCTATGGTAATCCTCGTTAAAATAATCCAGTGAGGGGAGACTCTGTACTGCTTCTGTCCCAGACCCAGACCCGGGTGCTGTGTTTTCTGTCGGCTCCACCTGAGACTTCCTTGGTGAAGCTCTCTGCTCCGTGTTCTCAGAGGGTTTCTTCTTGTTCTTGTTGAGATCTGGTTCCTTCCCGGCCGCCTCCAGATCAGTTCCAAACGTGTCGGGATGATCATCATGTCGGCGCCAGCCGCCGCTTTGTTGACGTATCGCTCCAAACTGCTTGATGCGGTCAGACTGTGGCACGGTGATTATTCACGACACATGGAAAGTGTTTACAGCAGACAACGATTGTGAAAGATGCAACAAGTAATTTAACTTAGTTGTGTAATTGTCACCTTTTTTTCAGGGTCTGTGGCTCCAGTGGCTGCAACTCTGAGCTCAAGTTTCTTCTCCCTGAAAACAGAGGTGAGTGTAAATCATCCTCTCATTTACGTTTTTGCTGACTCTTGACGTTTATTTCAGAGTTTTTATTGTCCTTGCAGACGATAAAGAGCTTTTATCTTTTTGCAGTTGGCAGTGGAAAAACCAGACGTTCAAAATTAAAGTGCATCAGAATTGTCAATAACAGTGTAAATCAAGAATTATGAAAACTGGTACTCTGGGGGAGCCTGTACCTCTGTCCTCTGTACCTCTGTCATAAAGAGATTAAACAACTTTGCCAGCTGATCCAACTCTAGTGAAACCTTGTCAGTTTACACTTACTTCATCTTGTTCCTCTGCTCTTCTGCGATTTGTTTCAGAAGCTCCTGTTTATACTGTTCCTTGCGCATCTGTGAGGCCGCCTGTTCCTCTGTTGCTCCTGCACGACAAACAAACAAACAAACAAACAAACACACAGATTCAAAACAGATGTCTAAGGAACAACAATCCCACTGTGTCAACGTGGGTCCAAAAGCATCATGTAACTAGCCTGGTATTTACCAATTAGGAGTCCAGTAGCAAACTCGGCTGTGTCCTTGCTGGTCGCAGGGCTCGGTCTCACCGCCACCTTCATGCTCTCTGGTTTTTGAGAACTGTTTGCAGAACAAAGACACACACATCCTTACAATATGAAGTGAATTAAAAAAGTAACAGAACAACCAGTTTCATAGTTTGACTGCAGATCTTTCTTGGACATGAAGCCTCGGGCTCTGATCTATCCACCCTCTCTGATTGAACCCGGTGTGAGTGTTCTCCTGGAGCTCAGCCAGCACTGACGCTCGATCTCTGGCCCCTCACTTTAACAACTCACTGACAGTAACTCAGCCCTAATGGCACAAGCTGGAAACAATGGAACGCAACAGCATGTGAGAGACGGTCAGAGCGGCGATATCCAAGTATGGAAGCGATGATCAATACCTGTGTGTTGACTCATTCAATCAGTGCGTTATTGACTGAGGAAAATGTATGTGACCTTCCAGGAGGATGTTATTGGCTGTCAATCTCTCACAGACTGTGAATACTGTTGCTGTCTAAATGAAGCCATTCTCATAAAGACATAGATTTTGCTTACTTCAAAACCAGGTCATTGTTGTTCTGATCACGAACACGAGGGGCCTCTGCTTCCTTTGGAGCTCTGCCATAGAAGAAGACAGGTTAACATTTATTGAAAGATCATTATACGGCAAAAGTAAGTACCAGTAAAGAGGAATCTACACCTCTTATCGCTGCGTTCTCTCATACTCTTCTCCTCTTTGCCCTCAAGTTCTGGAACGTCTGTGTTCTTCCTCCTCCTCTCACCAAACTCCAGCCTCTCCTCTTCATCAGTGAATGGCTCCTCCTCAGAGCTATATGGTTCTATCGGTCTACAGAGCAGCAAACGCCGCCTGCGCCGCTGCCGTCGATCCCAAGTCCTTCTGCTTTTCCCTTGGTTCTCAGCCTCGGTCAGAGTGGCAGCGTCTCTCCTGGAAGCAGGGCGACCGGTGCGAGGAGTCGTGATGTTTGCTTTGGTGTTGAGAGGAGGCAGGAGGGGAGCAGCTGGAGATGGAATCTGTCCAGGCTGAAAGTGAAAATGTGGGGAGTACAAACACAGTATTTCTCAGTGTGTAATGTGTCATTTTCATTACCGCAGCGTTGATGGAGGGCGTTCTCCTCTTGAACCTCCTGGTTTGAGCTTTTTCCTGGAGGAAGAGGTTGTATTCTTTCTTCCTCTCTTCTCTCAGTTTTTCCTGTTAAAGAAACAACGTTGGACGAGTCATATCTCATTCAGACAAACTCTGAGTATTAAACAAAATAAACAAATATTAAAAACTATACCAAAATAAAACACTAAAAGAATGAAGTATAGTCTCAGTGAAGAAGTTCCTGTGTTCCTTAAAAGCGACACAGTGATTCACACAGTCGTTAATGATAGATGACTAATTTGTTTTAAATATTCAATGTATAGTATGCAATGGAATCAACTGTTTCTATAGTAACCACCCATTCTGATAATAGCCGTCCCCAGTACACACATGAAAACCAGGAGCTTCCATGGCAGTTGCTCCCAAATTATGGAATCAGTTCCGTCCAAAACACAGTTTTTAATTAACTCCTTGGCTTTTAATTTAGAATGAGAGTGTTGTGTTCTCAGTAAATTCTCTCCCTGTTGTTTTATTTATTTTTCTAAAATTTAAATGTTTCTTTCTTATTATTATAATAACTTCTTTTATAATATTTAATACTATTTGTTTTTGAACCCACAATCCCCCGGTTCCAGAGACTGATAACCTTGTCCACTGGGTCTCTATGACACTGCACGAACACAAGTTCTAACAAAGTCCCTGTGGAGCAGAAGCAGTTGCTGTGAAACACAGCGAAACAAACGTATAATCAACACATTATTCCTGCCTTAGCTGAGGCGCTGTGGTATATCCAGTCCACTGGTGTTGATGAACCACCTCTTGCTTCCCATCCCATTGATGTAAGTTATACATTATTCTCTGAATTGCCATCCTTTACCCAAATCATGGAAAAACTATTTTCCATTTTAACCTAACTTCAAACAGAAAGTTCCTCAATATTACAGAGATGTTACAGTCTGGTTTCATCACCAGCTGCACCTGCGTTGCACTGCTCCAACACACCTGATTCCAATGATCAGCTCGTCATCAAGCTCTGCAAAAGCCTGATAACGACCCATTCATTTGAATCAGGTGTGTTGGAGAAGGTCTAATAACTAAAACATGCAGGACAGGTGTCCAACACTGGGCCAAAATACACCATGGTCAGTTTAGTGCCGGTCTTTGGACAGTGGGACGCCAGAGAGAATCCAAACCCTAACTTCATACAAGTGACCTGTTTCCTGTGAGGCAACAATGCTGACCACAGTTCCACCATGTACCCTCTTCACCTCAGTGCAAAGGCCAAAAAACCTTTTTAATCTAACAGTATGAGCATATGCTGAGTGTATGCATGTAAATAGGATATTTTCTACTCTATTTACATATTTAATCTTTGATTTTATACTGTATTGCCTCTTATTTTTTTAGCCAAGTACATTTTCTTAAACTTCTTGTAATCAGTAAACCATTAGTCAAGTCATCCCAGTCTCGTGTGGCTGTGAGACAGCTGTCACGGGGAAAATATCCTATTTTGTTATGCTGTAACGCACATCACACACACACTAAAGAATAGACAGACTCACACCTTCTCCGATAAGTTCTCGTCTATAGGCAGAGAGAGACGCTGTGGTGGTGGGTGACGTTCACTCGTTTTCAGATCCTTTTTCTGAGGGAAGATAATGCAGCAAAAAATCAAAAATGGAAACTAAACAGTGGTTTACATTTGAGGGTATTTTTTCCAAATGCATCATCAGACCTTGGTGACATAGTGTTTGTAGTCCAGCTGGAGCTCCTGCAGAAGTTTCTGTTTTTTCCTCTCATACTCTGTTCCCAGCTGCAAACTTAGGTTCAACCCTGGAAAACAGACAATAAAACAGTAAAAATCCATCCAGAGAAAAGACCCTGCTCACTTTAAGAGGTTTTGCACTGTACCTCTGTCTGTATTGGGGATTATACCTTGCACGGCTGATGCTGGAGGCATATTTACAGAGTTATCTACATCACCAGCTCTGGACTGTAGAGAACATTCACATGTAAAAGTCATTTAACCAACATGTTTATAATATTTACGAATTAATTTTAAAGCTTACCTTGATTTATGTGCACAAAATATCTTTGTATGCCCTTTGAAAGTCGTGGAAAATGTCCCTGTCTTCATTTATTTATATCCACAGCCACAGAACCTGTGAATAACGAGTTTAAGTTTAAAAATACATTTATTTTTATCCACGGAGCAATGCCTGACAAATGCTCTCGTGTAGAGTAGACAGCCATTAAGTCGCAAAGCATCATTCCGTTGCTAGAGGCAACCATGACACAATAGTACATGCTCCTAGGAGAAGCTAACGTTGCTAACAGAAACACCCTAAAACAAAAACATGTATATGAAACGCGTTAACTTCGGTAATATTTGTTAATTCGGCCTAAATTTGTGACTATTATTGTTATTAACTGCGGTTAACCTACATCTACACTCGTTTCTCCGTGGTCAAACTATCTGGCGCTGAATTTTAACGCCCTCCTTACAAAGGCTTTTACGGTAAAAAAAAAAAAAGAAGAAAATCCAATGACTCAGGACACTAACATCCGCTTTTCAAAATAAAACACTGAGCGCACCATGTATAGGTGCGTGTTTGAAGGCACATTTTAATTTGAACAATAATGAAAAAAAAAAGTTGAGTTCAGCTCATTGATATCTACATTACATTACATGTCATTTGGCAGACGCTTTTATCCAATGTGACTTATAATAACTGCATTTAAAAATTTGGGTACAAACAAGAGCTAGAAGTAAGTTTGTTTTTTTATTGTCATCGTTGTCTTAGTCGAGGTAGAGTCGAAAGAACTTTACTAATAAGTAAGTAAGTAATCTACTTTACTGTAGTTTTTGAGAAATGTAAAGTTAAAATACCATATTCCTACTTTTTTTAATTTAAAAAAAACACCTACAATTTAAGATGTAATAAAAACTACAATCAACATAAGTTCTGAACAAGACTGACTAGTTTGTTTACATGTTTTGCCCCAATTAAAAAATGTGCTTTCAAACGTGCACTGATAAGGTGTGCTTAGTGTTTTATTTTGAAAATCGCAAATCGCATGTCTATGTCCTTACAAATCAGCTTGACGCATTTTTTTTTAACCGTAAAAACCTTTGTAAGGAGGACATTAAGATTCAGCGTCAGATAGTTTGACCACGGAGAAACGAGTGTCAGATAGCTTTTAACTTTAAAAATACATAAACATGTCACGTGAAACATTAACAAATAACGCAGGCAAGCGAGTACGAATTACTATATATTTGGGACTTACTGAGTACGAAGAAAGTCATTCCCTCGTTGACAGTTAGTTTAATTGTCCTCGTTATCGACAGTGAGAGAGAAAAAAACTCAATCATATCAAGTTTAGTTGTATTTCTTAAAAGCGCCGCTAGGTGTCAGTGCAGCCCCAGTGGTTGGTTGACTTCCGCTCAGGACGAAACCATGTTTTTTTCTTTGAGAGGGGGGATTGTACTTTAACACCACTTAATTACGGAAGGAAACGCTTGAAGTTGAATAAGATTTGTACATGTATGGTTCATTTTTAACGTTTTAGATATCCTATATAATGCAAAACATATTAACGTTGAGTTTGAGTGAATTTATGATAAGTCTACCCAGTGAGTGCAAGATGGTATCATTCACTGTCATGGCTTCCTGAGTAAATGGACGTCTCATTGCGCTGCGGTAACAAATAAGTGAAAAATAGAACGTTTTATTTCCTTATTTGAGCTTGAATTACGTTTTCAAATCTGTATAAATAATCATGGCGGGGAGCAGCACAGCGCAGAAAACATGGGAGCTATCCAACAGCATGACGGAAGTTCAGAGCATCGATGAAATTTACAAATATGACAAAAAGCAACAACAAGAAATCCTCGCTGCGAAGCCATGGACGAAAGAGTGAGTAAACAACACTAGTATTTTATCAAAGAGTGAGCACACGACAGCAATGTTGTATTAAAGAGTGAGTTAACGTCACTGTTACTCTGTAAACCTCAATTTTTTTTGTTGTATTATAGCACACTATTGTTAAAATGCCGTTTGAACTAGCAGTTGTTTTACTGTTTGTCATCAGCAGCATCTCAATGTTACACCAAAAACGTTGATTATCTTACTGTGTCTCTGACCCACAGTCACCACTACTTCAAGTACTGCAAGATCTCAGCTTTGGCCTTGTTGAAGATGGTGATGCACGCCAGGTCAGGGGGGAACCTGGAGGTGATGGGCCTGATGCTGGGGAAGGTCGACGGTGAGACCATGATCATCATGGACAGCTTTGCTCTGCCAGTGGAGGGCACAGAGACCCGAGTCAACGCACAGGCTGCTGCATACGAATACATGGCAGCCTACATTGAAAATGCCAAACAGGTCTGTCTCTTCACTTTTCAGTCACTTTAAGAATCTAGAGAGCGCAATCAGAGAGTACAACGAGAAACACTTGAAACTATACACTTCCCACTTCCTTTAAAAATATCCCAAATCTCTATCCAGACCACCATCGAAATTAGGGGTGGCGCTCACAGGGTAGTACCTCGCGATATGATACGTGACACATGTCCATGATACCAATAATATCACGATATAATGATTCCTCAACGAGTCAGTAAAAAGTTAAAAGTGTGGGATATCTCTATTTATTTACAACATAGAGAATAAAGTGCATAAAGTCAATATAAGTTGTTTAATCATTTTTCAGAATTAAAATATTGTGTATAACATTGTAATATGATATTATCATGTCCATTACAAAAATATTTTGCAGGTAGCTGCTCTGTTTGATGTACACTCACACGATTTGTTTTTAAGTTTATATAAATCTAATCTTCTTACCTTTTGGATTTAAAGAATATCACCCACCTTCAAGTATTTTGTCATACTTTTTCATGCACTGTATTGTTGGCACTGTTGCAAAGCAATGAAAAGACGACTTAATATTGGAAATGTTTAATTTTTTTAATGGTTTTGAGGTCTTAAATTCATCATAGTCATTCGATTCTGGTTATTTTTACTCCACATGTTCTCCATTAAATACATTGTAGTGTTCACTACACTGTAGAATAAATAGATTATAATGCAAACGGTTGCTCTCTGACTTTGCTGCTTAAGATGTTTTTCTCTTGCAAAATAACAACAATAATAATAATCAGAATGATAATATAACAGAATATTATGTGTTTGTTTTTCCCGTATCTATTTCTACATGTTGATATATTACAGGCCTCATATCTCGAGTAATGACCTCCGTGTAATCTGTAATCCCTCAGGTTGGCCGGCTGGAGAACGCTATTGGCTGGTACCACAGTCATCCAGGCTACGGTTGCTGGCTGTCGGGCATAGACGTCAGCACTCAGATGCTCAACCAGCAGTTTCAGGAGCCCTTTGTGGCCGTTGTGGTAAGAGAGGAAATGGAAACCTCTTGTTATTTCAAGTCAAACACTTTCTTCACAGTAAATCCTAATTACATTCATTAAAAAGGAATTCAGGAAAGTGAGCTCTTTTCTGTCTCAGTATGACAATACACGCTGATGTGTGTTTGTGTGTGTGTGTGTGTGTGTGTGTAACTGAGGACGGGGGTGAGGTTGTTGATGAATGAGTTGTAGGTTTCCATGTAGTACAGATTAATATATCGCTATTGCAACCATATATGCTATTTATATTTCATTCGGTCTCGCTGTGCTTAACTTGCCATGGGCATTGTGTAATTAAGTGTGCGTCTGCAGCACACTGACAGCCACAGTGAGGGGCTCCTGATTCATCCCCGGAGATTTGTACAACCTGTGACTTTTGTTTTTCTGCTCTACTGTAATCTTGCTTCCTACAGATCGACCCCACTCGGACTATTTCTGCAGGAAAAGTCAACCTGGGTGCCTTCAGAACCTACCCTAAGGTAAATTAAAGACTAAAAATTATGAAAATAATGTGTTGTTAATGCTGTTAAAGTACTTATTTACCTTGTTATATAGTATATACAGTCATCTGTTAAGCATTTCCTCTTCGTTTTTTTTCAGGGTTACAAACCTCCTGATGAGGGACCCTCAGAATATCAGACGATACCTCTGAACAAGATTGAAGACTTCGGTGTTCACTGTAAACAGTGAGTGTTGAGATATATCATGATATTAAATAACACACACACTCATAATTTGTAAATTATTTTAAAAACTCTTTGTGTCGCTCAGGTATTACGCCTTGGAGGTCACTTACTTCAAGTCCTCCCTCGATAGAAAGCTCCTTGAACTCCTATGGAACAAATACTGGGTCAACACCTTAAGCTCCTCGAGTCTCCTCACGGTGAGTCGACGATGTCAGAAATTAAAATGCCCGCTAATTGTTTGACGTTTTTGATTTATGGTTAATTATTACACTATAACTCACTACGACGAGCTGTAGTGGGTTTGTGATGCCGTGATTTATTGCGGCCTATTAGCAAAGCCCCCCTTTTGTTTATTAATGTTGGTAATAAGCTTAATTTTAACTTTTGTACAATGGGATGTATGGATTAAAGTGGAGTCTTGACTGCTGTCATGATGTCCACACAGATCCTCTCCTTTCACCCTCAGGATTTACATTCAAAAGATTGAAAGCAGCTCATGTGAATTCCCATTGTGGCTGCAGTCACTCTGTCCCGATGCTTGACTAAACAGTCTAAATAGGCATCAGGCTTATCCAAACAGTTGGCTCGTTGGCATTCTGGATGAAGACGAATTGACTACATGTCAAGAAGGAGCTGCTCGGCGGGTGACAAGCTTTGTCAGTTGTTACACTGTCACCCTGCTTGCTGGGGCCCCCGGTGTCATTGTGTTTAATTACCTTTTTCCACTAAAAACACGGCCTCACCTTAAGCAAACTTTCCCCCGACTTCTCTTCATTCACCACAAGGCACAAAGTGTTCCCACAGCTTTCTGCACAGATTTGTTGGCGAGCTGCAGGAAAAATCTTGTTCTTTTGTTGTCAAATTGTGCATGAATTTGGCTTCTGTGTGTGTGTGTGTGTGTGTGTGTGATGGTCAGAACTCGGACTACACCACGGGCCAGGTGTTTGACCTGTCGGAGAAGCTGGAGCAGTCGGAGGCTCAGCTGGGCAGAGGCAGCTTCATGCTCGGCTTGGACACGCATGACAGGAAGTCTGAGGACAAACTGGCCAAAGCAACACGAGACAGGTTCATGATTTTTTTCTTAAGAGAAAAGAAAAGAAAAGAAATACGTTCTGTGGCTGCAGCCTGTTTTTCCCATTTACATCCATTATATTGTACGTCGTTAAAAGAAAGCAGTTATCATTCTTGTTCTTTAAATCATAACCATATGATGCAATGATTAATTGATTATCAATCACTTACTAAATTAATTGCCAATTATTTTAGTTGTTTTAATGATTTAAATAAGTTTCCACTTCTTAAATATTAATATTTACTGGTTTCTTTGCTCCATATAACGAAACGAAAAATCATTAAGACTCAATCATTTTGAGGTTTGGGGAAACATTTTTACATTTTATGTACACTTTTATGTACATAAAATGACATAATAATGTAATGTAATGTAATGTAATTTCAACATTTTCTGATATTTTATGGACCAAACAAGTACTTTGATTAATGTCACAATTCAACATATAATTTTGATAACATTTTTTTGTGTGTTTTTCAATTTCAAAATATGGAATAATCTCCAGATTATCTCCCTAATAATTTTAAATTGTTCTTTTTAAATCAATTTTAATAATAATTCAGAGGATGGAATTAGCATTATATTAAATTCTGGATTAATATTTTTGATCTGTGGGGTTTGTTGGGTTATTAAACCTTTTTGAATTACAGTTCCTGAAATTTAGAATTATTAGTTATTTGATTAATTAGTATTTTCAATTCTGTAGGCTTGAACTAAACTAAGCTTCATAATATGTTTAATTTATTACTAGGCAGAGACAAATCAATACAAATAACTGCAATCAAAGTCTATTTATTTATCTATATTTAGTGGTCTTAAAAGAAAATTGATAACAGTACAAATGCCACATCTCTATATGCTGTTTTTTTTTTTTTATCTGTTTTACTTGGGAAAAAATTCACTAATCTCCTTTTTTGTTTGTTTTAGCTGTAAAACGACCATAGAGGCGATTCACGGGCTGATGTCTCAGGTCATTAAGGACAAACTCTTCAATCAGATCAACACGTCTGCCAATTAAATGACAAGCTGACGTTGTCACCCCGGAAAATGTTTTCTTGTGCATTTGTTTTGTTTTAGGATTAGGGTTTCTTCTTGTGTCCTTAAAAAAATAAAAAATACAACTATACTGTATGTGTGTGTGTTACATATTTTTAGACAAAATGACATCAGTTTATTTAGGTTTGTTTTAACATGACCTAGTTGTCTATGGAAATTAAACAGTTACACTTACACTACAGTACAGTTTCCTAATGTGCACCACGTTATTGTTTCCTTTCATACTTTTTTCCCCCCTTTTTTTTTTTACACTTCAGGCCTCTACTCCCCCGCAGCTCAGCGCTTGGACACACACCTTAGTTTGGGACCAGTCAGTCATTCGAGTGCAGCCCGTCACAGCCTTTTTTACATAATGGAACAACAAATGTCTAAGCTTCTGCATAGGCTCACAGGGAATCGGCTGCCATGTGTGGGACGTCTCTGCGGAGTCACTCCCAGCTCCATGTTTTTGGCTCATGGTGGTACATGAGTGAAGCAGAGTGGGCCAGCTCGTCAGGTTGTGGCGTGGCAGTGATGCAGTGCAGAAACAGAAGCCGTACACACTGGAGTCTATTCACCCAAGGTGTCTGCTCTCCATCGAAGCAGACACCCAACCACGTCTTAACTTTTTCCCACTTTTTTTCTTTTACAGACGGGCGCTTTGCCTTGGGTTGGTGTCATGTCTTTTTATGGTATTGTAATGGTTAAATGTGTATTTTTTTTTAATGTCAGGTATTGCAAAGGGAGAGAATCCCAGTGGGGGCAAAGGAGGTGTCTGCTTTTTCTCATGTGCATGGGCTTTGGCACCACTTCTTATAATGATTTTCTTCTAGTATTATAACGTTGTGTCTTAAAATGGACAGTTTGCAGTACAGGAAACTTGGTTTGTATTTATTGTAGAAATTATTATATACCTTTTATAGGCACACATTTTGTAATGATTTGCTACAGTGCTGAGTAAATATTTAGAGAATGCACTTTCACATCATGTTTGGTCATCCACAGTGATTTAAGAATAAGATTTAAGAAACATATTGAAGTCGTTGGAACATGTAAATATTGTACGAGTACAACCAGATGGACATTAGTATGCATGACTTAAAGTGGGATAGAAGAATTTATGTAAATTCCAATCATGTGAAATTGTCGGCTGCCAAAAAAAAATGCATTACCGGTGAATTTATTTCGCCTTATTCTTTTTAATATTTTCGCTCTGTTAGAATTACAAAGTAGGTTCTTGTCACAGTGGAATGCCTAATGTGGCTGTTAATTGATACTGATACAGAAACAACACCTTGATAAAGCTCATGATTTAACAGCCACATGAAGCTTCTTGGTATTAAGACCCTATAAGATCAAATGACTCCACTGATGTTTAGTTTGGCTCTGAGGAGAGTTCAGTGTGTCGTTGTTAGGTGCGTGGAATCCTGGAGGTGCTGCACTTCCTCTCAGCCATGTGGTTCTGCATAAGTGGCAGCAACGACGTCCACTCCCTCACAGGAAGCTCAGGTCATGGCATGATGTAGATTAACAAAGCAGGGGGTCACCAGCAGACGAGTGTTTTGCGGTGGTCCTGACATGCTGTGTTTTCCCTGGGAGGTCAGACACTATATGAGCTTGGATGAAGGGCCATCATAGCTGCATGAAAGAGAAGGAAATATGCACAGTACAAAGTGTGATATGAGCATCATACAAGCAACCTTTGTGTTTGTTATTTGGAATATTTCAGTTTCACCACAGAATAGTTTGTAATATTCTTGTTGAATTTGTAAATATAGTTTGATTTTTAACATAATTATGTGTATATATAAGTATATATATATATATATATATATATATATATATATATATATATATATATATATATATATATATATATATATGTAGCTACGTAAATATGCTGGATTTAGCTCAATGCCAACTTTCCATCCGTAGTCCCAGATATAATAAAAACATAGAAACAATTACAACAAACAGTGTAATACAAGAAACAATACAGTAAAAAATTAAGGGGAAAAAACACTGTGAAAATGCAGCGCATACGATTTTAGTTTTTAGGTTTAGTTTAATTATTCCATGTCTTTTTATTATTTTCTACTGAATGTGGATATCTAACACCAGCATTTCTCACAGTTCTTTTTTCCTGAAGGTTTTTCCTCACTGAATATTAATGGAGACCAAAACAAATTTTTTACTTTACATTCTTAGAAACATTATTACACTCCGCTTTTTAATTTTTTTAAAATGAATAATAATAATAATAGCAGAAGATTAAACATATGTTAAATGTTTAATTCAGTAACCGTTGATTGAGCTAACTAACTAGCTCACTTCCGCTTTCTTCTGTGACCCATGACTTCCGGTGTCACGCACGCGCTGCCGTGGTTTCCGTGGTAACAGTGTCGGCGGTGCCCTCAAACAAAAACAGCTTTACTGCGACGTGGAAACCGTTTCATAATCTACCATCGATACGTAAGTTATGTTTAATTGAGTTTAATTGATATTTTGAAGTAGGTTTGCTTAAACAGAGACGCAGGGACACACTTAAATCTCATCTTTTTTCCATGTCGTCTTCATTTATCACCATCATCACCATCACTAACACTATTGCCATTTAGATGAAGACCATGTCCTTCTGCAGTACCTGACAGTGATAAAGTGCTTTTCAAGAGTCTCCAGAGAAAAGACAGAATGAGTCTTTGGGGATTTAAGAGTTCACTTCTGTCTATACTTATTGATCAATGTCTTTTGTGTCCATAACCTCGACCTCATGCTTTGAGCTCAAATTTGGGAAAAAGCTGCTGTCACAACACCAACAATAATAACAGTCTTGTATAAAGGGCCTTAAATGGACACTTGAGTAAAGGTACAAGTAAGTTACTAGAAAATGATTTTGTAGAAGTTAAAGTCACATTTTTATATGTGACTTTAACACATATAAAAATACTTAAGTACAGTGTACGACATTTACTGTACTTAAGTATTAAAAAGGTAATTTTCTGATATAAGTGTATACTTCAGTTCAGAGGTAGAGCGAGCTGTCTTTCAATTGGAAGGCCAATACACTTGAGCAAGACACTTAACCCCATGTTGCAGCATGTGAATGGGTGAAAACTGTAGTGTAAAGCAACTCATCGAGACAAAAAGCTCTATATAAATACAGACCATAATACCAACTCTTCTTTTTCTTCTTCTGATTTTATTTGGTAGTAATGAGTAACAAAAATAGTTAGAGTGTAGTGGAGTAGAAGTAAAAGTTGCAAGAAATGTAAATAAAGTAAAGTACAGATACGTGAATTTTATGTACTTTGAGTTGCACCTGAGTTAAAGGGCCTTGGTCAAATTTAGAATAAACAAAAAATCATTACGATGCTTCTGTGTTTGTTTCATTTATATTTTATTACAGAGTCAGATTAAGTTTGACAATCCTTTTTTTTATTTATTAGATTTTTCACACCAAGTAGATTTAGGGCAGTGTAGGGCTTTTATTTTCTTTGAAGGAAGTGACTTTGACGTCAAATTTTATTGTCAGTTTTATTTATTTTTTTGTCAATCCCAACGTCCACTGTTGTTGAGGGAATTATGCATTTTGACATGTGCAAAGGACAGAATGAGCAACATATTTTGCTACTGCCTCAGATTCTGTTAACGTACAGTTCTCTTATTGTTTTTATGTAATTTTTTAAAATTTTGGCCCAGCTGATCTTCAGTATACACTATGGGACGTGTAAAAAGAAAGATAAAAGTGTAACATTTAAATTCTCAATGTCAGTTCAAACATATAGATATATATATAATCCCCATGTGTATTGAATAAAGCAGAGTGGTGGGAGCTGCAGTGCTCAGACTCTTGAGGGAATTGACCGCTCTCATTACAACACAAATTGAGCGGTCACTCGTCCTCGGGCCTATTAGCAAATTTCCTGAAAAACAGTGATGTTTTCTCATCAATTATCCTCTAATTGTGAATTGACCGTGAGGTTTTCAGAATTTTTACAAGGTTAATCAGATCACAGTGACATTATTGAGGCCTGTTAAGCTCACACACGTTCATGTTTTTCTCCTCCCCCCTCACAGACAGTTATGATAACCACTGGATCCTCTCTGAAGCATCACTTGTGAGCAGAGGTGGAAAGAAAGAGTACGGAGATATTCTACTCAAGTAAAAGTTCCACTATTTTACTGAAGTACAAGTAAAAGTACTGGTCTAAAAATGCACTCAAGTTCAATTAATTAAAGTTACTTAGTTACTTTTTTAACAAGGTTGGGGTTCTTTCTTGTGTCGTGCAAGTGGGCACACATCTCACATTAATTGTTTTTAATTAAAGGCAAACCTTTGCAAATTAAACTGCTGACAAAATAAAATATGTAAACACATAATGTATCAGTCAACATGGGTCAAAGGTCACAAATGTCACTCATTCAGGGACCTTAATTAACGCCAATTCACCTGTCCTCATTCATTCACCTGTCCTCATTCATTCACCTGTCCTCATCATTAAAAGACATACTTAAGTAAAAGTAAAATTGCAACAATTTTAACTTTATAGTCATTTGTACAAGCACACAAAAAACCTACAGTAACGTGAGTAAATGTAACTCATTACTTTCCACCTCTGCTTGTGAGTGCGTGACGTAGCACCATGGCGTGTCTGAACGCAGATCTGATTGCTAAATCCGTAAACCGCCTCAGAAAGAAAAGAGGCCTCTCTTACGCAGAGTTCCTCAGGACACTTACACACCTTCACTTCTCCAACAAGAACATCGAAGACATTGTAAGTATGTGTGACATTAAAGTGTCTCTGTTTTTTCTTGCATGTTTTTCTCTCTCATGTTCTACTTCATTTTCAGGGTGATATCTCCATGTGCAGGAACCTCACCGTGCTTTACCTGTACGACAATCACATCACGCAGATCTGTAACCTCGGCTTTGCCTCCAACCTCACGCATCTTTACATGCAAAATAACAACATCACCCGTGTGGAGAATCTCTCCAACCTGCAGATGCTCTCCAAACTGTGAGTGGACACCTTTGACTCACTGTTGTGGAAATATTGCGTGTATCTGAAAGTCATGAATTACATTTACTCTCGTTACTGTAATTATGTAGGTTTTTTTGTGTGAATGATGAAGACAGACAGGTGAATGATGGAGACAGGTGAGGACAAGTGAATGATGAGGACAGGTGAATGAATGATGAGGACAGACCGGTGAATGATGAGAACAGACAGGTGAATGGTGAGGACAGACAGACAGGTGAATGATGAGCACAGGTGAGGACAAGTGAATGATGAGGACAGACAGGTGAATGATGAGGACAGGTGAATTGACGTTAATTAATAATTAAGGTCCCTGAGTGAGTGACATTTATGACCTTTGACCCATGTTGACATTTTGTGTTTACATATTTTTGTTAGTTCTTTAATTTGTGAGATTTGTGTCCCCTTGTCCTTTTTGCACAACACAAAAAAGAACCCTAACCTTGTTCAAAAAGTAATTAAGTAACTTTTACTCTGAGTACATTTTGAACAAGCTACTTTTTTTTTAACTTTAACTTGAGTAAATTTTTAGACCAGTACTTTTACTTGTACTTAAGTAAAATATGATCAAAATAGTGTACTTTTACTTGAGTAGAATATCTCAGTACTCTTTCTTTCCACCTCTGGTCTGCAGGTATCTCGGTGGAAACAGGATCGCGGTGGTGGAGGGTTTGGAGCAGCTCGGTGAACTCCAGGAGCTTCATCTGGAGAATCAGAGGCTGGCACCAGGGGAGAAGTTGCTCTTTGACCCCAGGACTCTCCTCTCACTCGCTGTATGACCTATTTTTTTACACTATTCAGTGCAAATATAGCACAAGAAAAGAAAGTTCCTACACACTCCTTTTCAATTCATCTGATACTTAATACAGAAAGGACATGTGTGTGTGTGTGGTGGTGAATCAAGCCGGTAGGTTATCACATCCAAATCTCAGATTTCCCACAGACGAGTGATCCGTGTAAAAGCGATATTGTGCTGGGGGTTTGATGATGTCAAAGAGACCTCTGTTGCTCTCTCTGCTCGCACAAATCGGTAAAGGTGTATATTTACTGGGCCCGTGGATAAACACACACCAAACGTCTCAGCTTCTTGTTTGTTTGGGTAATTAAAGAAATTGCTGTGCAAATTTAAGGAGTCGCAGCTTGCGCCGTTAGAGAACTTCAAACCAAGATGAATATTTAGCAACAACACTATCTCAAGTGTGATTTGCACTCGGTCTCATACTAATGCAGGCATGAAAGGGAGCAAATGGGAATGGAAATGGACCAAAAACCAAAAGAAAGAAAGATGAGAATTGTGCCGTGAAGCTCACATGGTGGTGTTTTCGTTTTTATTCCTTGATTTTAAGGTTTTGTGTGACATGTTTTAGGCGTTAACGTTTGATCACACAACATATTTCTCTCCGCCTGCACACCCTCGCTCTCGGGATTTCTTTGTGTGTCATGTTTATTTATGTTATGAATGTTCTGTCTTAGTATTATTGACTGTATGTGAAACTAAAGCGTGATTTCAACCGCGCAGAAGTCCCTGTGTGTCCTGAATATCAATAACAACAACATCGATGACGTCAGGGACCTGGCCGTGCTGCAGGACCTTCAGCATTTTTCTGCTGCGGACAATAAATTGCACAATACGGAGGTAAATATGGTTAAAATACTCCGTGTTATTCGGGGGAGTAGGCCTCCTATGTCGACAGATGTTGAGTCAAAGTAAGTCGGCACACTAGGTTGATGAAGTCGTGGTTAATATTGTTCTGCAGCGGTGTGTGAAATCATATGTAGAACAGGGTTCTAAAGAACCAAATCCCTGCAAATCCTGCCCCTCGGTTCCCAGTCTGCACGACTTCGCACAGGGTCAGAATTATTCAACAAATCAACCAGTCATTCCCCGGAGACGTTTACCCGCTGACAGCTTTAAACAAGCACAAGTTTCTCCTTTTTTCCTTGGGAGGCTGATTTTTTTCCCCTCTCTCTCTGGCTTTAGAATCCTCAGAATGATACCTTAAACCACCGCGAGATTCATCTGAGGCAGAGATATGATTTATGCACCCTCACTTCTTTTGAAAAATGACCTGCTTGTTTTTTTATTTTGTTCCTCTCATGGAAGTGTCGAGTACAATACAGCACAATGTTACACAAAATCCATAATTACGTTTCACAATTGGAAAGGAGCAATGAGAAGAATTATACTTCTTATTCTTAGTTATTTGCCCTTAACTTAAACTCAAAGAATATTATGGCCCTTTTCCACTATGGTCCTAGCTCGCCTCGACTCGCCTCGGCATGGCACGGTTCAGGCTGGTTTTTCACTACAAAAAGAGTACCTGCTCAACGTGGGCGGAGTCATCACTGCACGGCTGCATGAAACTGCTGTGACACGTGACACAAACTCACAAAGGAGTGGCCAGTGACTTGTAAAGCAGTTGTTTTCAGTATAACTGAATCATTAGCAGTGCTGTCGCTAAATACACCAGACTCCTGTGTTAAATATTGAGATTTTAGACATCTCCCTGGTAATTGTTGGAGATGAATCCACGTTTTTTAGGATTGTTAAGTCTTTTGAACTATTCTGCAGTTTCTGCATTGTTCGGCTTGATTCTTGTGTCGGACGTCTCTTCCTGTGACGGCACTCTGACCAATCGGTGCACGGCATTATAGCATTGTATCGCCTCAGCTTGCGTGGAACCTCGCCTAAAAAAGTACCAGGTACTATGCTGTGGCAACGCAACTTAACCATGCCATCTACACCTCTGATTACATCCACAACAACAACAACAAAACAACTCATAAGTGTTCATTTTCAAGAGCAAAACACCTCAAAGTTAAACATCTCAAAATTGAAAAATCCAGTCAAATTTCCAATGTATATTTTATCATTTGAAAAATCTTTGTACAACTCTTCTAATCATTCTGTTGAGAATTCCAGGATTTTAGGTTCAGCTCCTCTCTCAGCACAAACGATTTTCTTTTTGAGGACGTTGACGCAGGTAATTGTTGTTCAAGTGTCACTTTCCTCACAGATATCTCCCTATAATTTATACAACCCCCCCATCTGCCACTATTGATTCTGCAAAGACAGCACTCCGAAGGATCCGTCCGCTCGGTCAGAATCCAGTGGAAACGTTATGGATTTTTAAAATAGATTATGACAGGCAGTCAGCCCCGGGTGACAAATGGGGGAGCATCTTCGGGAGGCCTGTTAGCCCTGTGCAGGGGCGGAGAGGACAGGGGAATCGAAGCCCTGGTCAAATACAGGTTCATAACTGGCCCATCATTAGTCCAGGAGAGAGAGTCGGCCAGCCGCGGTCAGTGTGTGTATCCTGCCTCTGCTGTTCTCCGCACCCCCGCGTGGGGGGCAATTTGGGGCCAGGGCCGCTCTTCGGTGAGGGCCGTGTGAGTGACGGCCCTGACACGTTCATTTATCAAAGCCTGGGAGCTCGCGGGTGCTCTGGGGTCCCCTCTGAGCTGATTGCAGCACGAGCTGGAAAAGTGGAAGCGCTTTGGCCAAGACAGGAAGGCAATGAACAATCAGAGCGTGTCCAGAGAGTATTCATATTTCCAGGCTTGGATTAATGTGCCTTTAGATAAACATACAACTGCAGGCAACTCGCTCAAGGAGCCAGCCTCACAGCGCCCCAGGAGGAAACTTGTAGTTACATGACACCGGCGACACTGTTTATTAAAATAGACTGATGTGTTGTTTATGCACTTTCCACTGGTCCCTGTACTTCACATTACCATTTAACCTCCGTGCCATGTCTTCAGGACGTTGTTCTGATGTTTTGGTCTCGGATTATTAGTTATTATCAGATCATAAAGATTTGTCATTAAAAACATTTGTGCACTTTCCAGGAGTTAGAGGATGTGTTTGGCCTCTGGCCTCAGCTGCTGCACATGGATCTGAGAGGAAATCCTGCGTGTAGAACTCCAAAGTACAGAGACCGACTGATTACTGCGTGCAAGAGTCTCGGTAACGTTTCTTCCTTTGACTTTTCCACGCTTATGTACTCATTTATATTCAAGTAATTCAAATTTTTCCCCTGTACATACTTTTTTCTCGCAGAGGTTCTCGATGGGAGGGAAATTAATGAGTTAACCAGACAATTCCTTATTAACTGGAAGGCATCCAAAGAGGCCAAGATGAAAAGAAATAACACTGGCGCGTTGATCCCTTATCCTTTAACAAGTAAGTCACACAATTTTTATTGTCTTTCTATTAATATCATTTGTTTTCTGTGCAAAAATCTTACATTCTTGTAACATATACTAAAATGTATTTTCTGTTATGTATCCATTATTCATAAATCCATGACGCCGGCTGAACTTGTTTGTTTTATTCTGGCTTTTTGTTGATATTCCAGACGACTTGAACCTGGTTCAGGGTCTCACGTCCACAGCCGTGCAGCGGTGGAAGAAGCCACAGCCATCGCTCCGCTGTGCGTTTCACACAGATCTCGGTTAGAAAAAATGTGAGTTCACATTATTTTATGACTCACTCACTATGGTTTTGTTGTTTACTTTGGTGCAGTTTGATTCAGAGTCTTGCTTCACTTCCCCCCAAAAAATAAAGACACGTTACAATATTTGTTGTTTTCTGTCACCGTGTGTTCCCAACTGACAACAAAGAAAGCTCATCATGTTTTCTTGATCCAGCAGTTTTATTTATTTTTAAAAATATGATGTTTGTATGATGTTGTATTTGCTGTATCTCATGATCTGATAATGCCTATTTTGTGTGTTTTATCTGATCTCTAATATATATGTATATATATGTATATATATACATATATATGTATATATATATATACATAAAGCTAAAAATAAAGCTAAAATATTATGGATTCCTATACAGTAAATGGACTTCACATGGATGTGACTGTGGGTCTGAAGGGTTTGATGAGTTCTCCACACACACTGCCAGGATCTTTATTTTCACGTCTTGGACACAAACACTGCTGATCTGTATAAATTATATTCACTTCATATGAAGCTGTGTGATAAATCTCATTTAGCTCTTTAAAATCAAACATTATTATCCTCTTTCATAGTTATTGTCATTCTTGTTTCCTAAAATGACTGATAAATTGCAAATGAATATAGTATAAATGTTTGAATTTTCTTAAATTATTGTAAAACATGTGAAACACTTTCACAGCTGCTTCATTTCTTGTGATATTTGTGTGTATAAAGTGTGCGTCTTCAGCATATGACTGATCCACAAGACTGAGAGTGGATTTGGTGCATTTGTATTCAAAATTGTAACATTAATGAGAAATACTTAGATTCTTGTGACACATACTAGAGTTACAATGGATTCTCCCAAAGAATATTCAAACAATATTATGCTCTTTCCGATAGTCATACTTGTTCGACTGATAAATTGCAAATTAATATAAAGTATAAATGTTTGAATTTTGCTGTGAATGTAAATCAACAAGTCTGGAATTATTGTAAAAAATATGAAACACTTTCACAGCCGGTTTATTTCTTGTGGATAAAGTGTGTGTATGTAAGCTGTGGTGCATGTCAGCAAATGACTGATCCATGAGATTGAGAGTGGCACAATGACTGAATGATCACTTTCTCCAAAGTTATCCAAAGCAAATTCAGTTCATCTTTCACAGTAAACGGCTGCACTTATGATCACTGCTGTTTCTAAATGTTTGGATTCAAGTTGAGGAGGCACGTGGGTGTGTGTGACTCCAGAAAAGATGCATCAGGGTACTTAAGAGGAGCAAGCTTACTTAACCTCCTTTTACTTCACCTCATAATTAGTGGCTGCGAGCAAAAACCCGGTGCTCCGTCCTTACAAAAACAATGTTTATTAAGAACAGTCATGAGGATATACATATTATGAATAATTCCTTTCATTAATTTGCCGACATCTCCTGTTTGGAGACTTGAAAATCAGAGTGATTAATTTATGAGTCTCTCAAGAATTTCCTCAGTTGCCTGCCTGTTGATTGCAGAGCTGGAGTTTATTTATTAGTCGCTCCAATGAGCTCGCGATTCAACAGACGCTGGCAATTAGTCCCGTGTTTTGCATATCGCCTTACACTTGTCAGCGTGGCTTTACGCGCGGCTGCAAATGGCGTTTTGATAGACCGCTGCCTTTATTCTTGACCATGACGAGCACGTTTTTGAGGTGATTTTGACTCAATTTTCTTCCCCGTTGCTACTTTATGATAGGCTTACAAAAATACAGTGTCAGGTTCGTAGCCAATTAGAGTGTGGATGTGACCCAGCGCGTATCAAGGAAAGGAGAGTTGTGCCTCTGGCGTTGAAAACGACCCTCACACTGAAATAAGTCAGGAAAGGGAAAAGAGCGGTGTTCACCACTGACTGTGTGTGTGTGTGTGTGTGTGTGTGAGGAAGTGTCGCTGCACGGCGAGTGATTAATTACGTCGCAGTGAAATACATGTGTACCCAATAAATTAAGAGCTCTTGAGACTTTTACGCACACAGGTGAAGCGTTGGATGCGCGTAAAGGGAACTGCTGCGCACCTTTCCTGCAGACCTCTTTATAAGGATAACGCGTACGTCGACTGGGAGACAGTGTCCCACATTGAGGAGGACATTCTCAGCGCTGTGACGCTTTCTCCGGATCGCCTTCATGTCGTTTCTCGCCTCTGAGAAGCAGCAAAGGTAAACTCCACTTTATTACGCACCAAACAGAAAAGAGTTTGTTCGTGTGGCACGAAGTCTGGCAGGGACTGGATGTGCTGCAGGTCCACTGACATGTCTCTGAGTCAGTGTGTGTGGACACATGTCTCTGAGCCAGTGTGTGGACACATGTCTCTTCTGTCAGTTTATGAGGAATGAGCTGCAGAGTCGACTTTAGGAACTGTTTAATTTGAAGCACTCAGCAGCAATATATGACATTTTACTCACAAGAACGTGAGTTATGGTTGAATAAATAATGAATACAGTGTAATTTAAAGATAAAATAACACTTAAAATAAATAAAATGTCTCTAACATTCATGCTGGTTAAACTGTAGTCAAAATCAATCCTCAGGTCTGTGATTATATACTGATGGTTGGAAGACAGACGCTGCGAATGGACGGCGGCTCTTGTTCTGGGACGGTGGCGGACGACAGTCCCGCGTCCAGCCCCAGCTCCAGCCCAAGCCCGGACGGCCGTCGGCGGGAGCTGCAGCGGGCCCGGCTGCTGCAGAGCGCCGGGCTCGGCGGAAGAGGACGCCCGGCGGCGGCGAACGCGGCGCGGGAGCGGAGCCGCGTGCAGACGCTGCGCACCGCCTTCCTGGAGCTACAGAGGACTTTGCCGTCGGTGCCGCCGGACACCAAGCTGTCCAAACTCGACGTGTTGATACTGGCCACCACTTACATTGCCCATTTGACTCGAACACTGCAGGAGGAAGGCGCGGAGGAGGGAGAGAGCACAAAACAAACAGAGGCGTTAAACTCACTCAAAGGTGACGGATACCTGCACCCAGTCAAGGTCAGTGCTGACAATAATAATAACGATAATAACGATAATAATAATAATATTAATAACAACCGGTGATATGCATGTTAACCTCCTCAAAAATGACCGCAAAGCCACAGAATTATAATATTCACAATAATCTGAAGAAAAACAATTCGAATTCGTGTTTGGGCCCTAATAATAATGATGATAATATTAATAATAAGTGTTTGTCTCTGCACAAGTCAAAATGAATTTAAAAAAGATGTATTTTTCCAGTGAATAAAACGTCATCCTCATCCAGGCCTTTGTGTGGTGGAGGCTTTTATTTTATTCTATTTTATTTAAAATGATATATATTAACAAATATAATCATGTCTTTTCAGAAATGGCCAATGCGGTCCAGGCTGTACGTGGGCGCGTCCGGACAGTTCTTGAACACCTCGAACGCTTCAGAGTCTGAGAACCAAGGCCCGTCCTCGTCCAAGTCCTCGTCCAAGTCCTCGTCCCAGTAACAAGGATTCACTCATTTGTAGGGGAAGAAAAATCATCATCACTTCATCATCACATCTGTGCATGAGTTCATGCTCCTTTGACTGTTGTTTACGCAGCAGAAGGTTGTCTTACACCTGTACAGAACCTCTGCCGTTATATAGGGACACATTGTAAATTAATATATTAATTTTAATGTACAAAGTTGTTGGCTCTTGTGTGTTGTTGGTGTGCAGCAGCAGCAGCTCCGTACATGTTATAAGTTTAAGTGTAGAAATTCCACGGGGCTAACGAGTCCGTCATGCTTGAGGTGCCGCACTTTGAGTTGAAACATTTGCACTAAATGCATGTGTGAATACGTGAACATCCGTCATGTGAAGTGTTCTGTCAGGGAGAGTCTACAATGGGAGACTCTTCATCTCACGTTCCTCCGTATTTTCTTTTTTTTTCATGCATGGCTGTAAATGTGTTTGTGAATAAATGACGTCGGTGAAAGAAGAGGAGAGTCCTTAAGGTTTTTTTTTTGTTAAATAAAAGCTATATTAAAAAAAGTCCCATAATCAATTAAACCTGAAGCTAAATAAAGTAGTTACATTTAAGTTATTTAAACTATCATTATAGTTGTATGGATGTATTATGTGTCTTAATTTTCTTTTTAAAGATTTTATATAGTGATATTTATTTAGAATTAATTCACAGCAAAAATTACTTTTTAGAGCTTTTAGTGTCGCATTTGTTTGGTTGGGCTACATGTAGCCTATGTATTAAAAAAATAATACAGTTTAAAATTCAATATTGTCTAAATTGAGAGAGCAAATAATAAATATGATCTGTATTAGATAAGGTATGGTGTATAAACTCTGAATATGAGCACTGCAGAGTAAACTTTAAAAACCGCGGTTGAACCAATATATATCATTTTATAATGCAATTTTATTTTCTAATAATATATTTGATTTTATTATGCATCTTTTTAGAATAAAAATGATAAAATGCACATGGCTAACCACAACATTTTATGATATTATATAATACGTATATTTATTACTGACAGTTTGTGGGGAGTGAGGAAGGCTGTGAGAATTAAAATAATTAGGCTATTTGACAGTACAGGTAATTCCTCACAAGGCTAATTGATAATAAAATTTGATTGATTAATTTACAGGGAGTTTTTTGGTGTAATATAAGCGTGTGTGTGTGGTTGGCGCTGGTAATTGTATTAATAGCTCTCAGCTGTGCGTCTCGTGTACTGCAGTGAGTTCACGCAGTGCGTGGCTCTGCGCCGCAGTGGCTGTTGGGATTTCGGGTCCGGCGGAAACACTCCCTCTTTTTCCCGCAGAGTCGGTGGAGAGCAGTCGTGTCTCCCTCCACGTCTCTTTATTGAACGATGGCTTCTTCTAGAATCATCGCTGTCTTCTGTGATGCAGGTAGGCAACGATGGAACGTGATGTTTGCATATTTATGTATCTTTAAAAACGTCGCAATTGTTAAAGCAGCTTCCAGACGCATTCGGGTTTTTCCCCTCACAGAACACGTGTGGTTAGCATTAAGCTAGTTAGCGTCACGGCCACGTGTGCAGTAGAAGCATGTGTTACGAGTGATTTGTTGTACTTTTTTGAAGAAACGATACGTTGTGGTGCTATCTTTATTACCCGAATGGTAAAGCTAGTTAAATACGGTATTTAATTCCAGTATCGTTCATTTGTCTGCATTGGGAGTCACGTACATAGCGTGTTTAACTTGAGTACATGTGACTTAGAACTGGCATTTAGTGAAGGCTCTGCTATCAAGGCACTTTATTTGGTTAATCATTGAAACAATATATTTACTTCCAGTTGGTGTATTCTAATTTAAAGTGCCCTACTCTAAAGTGGTTCAAATTCAAACGATGTGACCTCTAAAGGGAAATATAAATATTAATTTAAAAAAAAGATCGTTCTCAGGAGGACAGTGCCTTTCAATGGAGAGCTATTATACATTACCCTATAAGATGCCCTTCCAATCAAAAAGTCTATCATGAAAGTCCCTACATGTGTCCTAAATGGTGTCCCTGGAGGAAATTATGTTCAGTATTGTAAATAAAATGCCCATCTCTGTGATGGAAAGTTTAACAGTGTTTCTTAATCATGCCCTGCATGTTACGATGTTTCCCCTGCTCAAACACACCTGATTCAGATAAATGTATCGTTATCAGACTTCTACAGCTCTTGCTGATTAGCGAAACGTTTGGATCAGGGGAACACCGAATACATGCAGGGCGGTGGGTTCCCAGGACCAGGTTTGAGAAACCCTCCTCTAAAGGATGTCCCATTTTATAAGTATACTAGTGGTGTGCTGTAGGTGCCCTTTTAATTTTCGCCCGTTCTTCCAAATGTCCGTGCACACCACTGACGCATAGTCTGACCCATCAATTCGATTCCAGTGTATCTCAATAGACTTGTCCCATCCCAGAAGTAATGCAATAAATCACTGTTGTAGACAGATCAAACGCCCCCATGTCACTCGGCCTCCTCCTGCACTCTCCAGATCTGGTTTTGTCCAGAGGTCAGTAGTAGAGCGGCTGGTTGGGGAATTGCCCTTTCCCATTATTTTGCGGTGGAAAGTCATCATGATGTCTTCTGAGGACTTAAGGTCATGGCAGAGGTCGTGACCTGTTGTTGAACCCGTCCTCAGACCTGCAGTGTAATCCGTGCTACCAAGCTGTGTTACACTGCACCCCCTTACCTTCTGGTGATCAGTCATTTTGCCCCTCTCCATATTGACTATTCCTTCAGTACATGTTATACATGCAAGCTGAAAATCAATATGCTGCTCCTGAGAGTAATTAACCATGATGTTTGAAGTTACTGTGACAGACTGTTCAACTGTTATTGTCCAATGGTATGAACACATAATTGACAGGAATATGTGTCAATATGTAAACATTTTTACTTTCCTTTTTAGGAGTGCATATGGCAGTGGCTTATTTTGGCAATGGTTGGCACACATGATGAAGTAATGTAAGGGTATGTTTTGGTAATCATTATTTAAACTAATCCTAATGTATTTGAAGGCTACATGTATTCAGTTATCGTTTTAATTTCAGGTGTCGGATCAGGCAAACTACAACTCTTATCTACCCATGTAGATCGTAAGGTGAGTGTTGGACATTTGTTTGTGCAGTACTTTAATCTACAGTATGTTTGTGCTGCTGGAATTGTGATGAGTTCATACTTTTGCCGTTTACCCATCAGACAATAATGTGGTGAAACTGTGACTAACTGAAACCAACAGCATACTAGGACCATTCAGGTCTAATTAACTAACTTTTGTTTTCAAGGTAAACAAACTGTTTTTTTTTTTTTATCCTTTTAGTTGCTTCAGAAAGCTGTGATGATGGGAGATGTTCCTTAATTATTCCTCAGTCCTGTGTCGATCATGAGGTGAGTTCTTTTTTTCCATTCGTAATTGCTGCTGGAGCAACATATTAAACAATTTTCAAATAAATAACTATCCGAAAAACATTTTAAGATTTAGCTAAAAAACAAAAAGAGCTTTGGAAGTTCTTGCAGCTGAAATAGTGATGAGTTTGCACTTTTCGCCGTTTACCCATCAGACACCACAGTGGTGAGAATTGTGACAACTGAATTATCAGCTGCTACCTTAGTTTTACCCTGAAAAAACAGTCCAATACTCTGCAATTTATACAGTTCCAACAAAGGTTTCCCATGTTTAAAGGAAATATTAGAACTGACATTAATTTATATTTAACAGATGGGCAGGCAGCTCTAAAAGAGCAGAAAAACAAGTGCTGGCTTCATCTTCCTCCTGGTAAGTAAAGCTTGTTATATAATGTACTCCCTTTTTTACATTTAAACTGGCCTCCTGGCAGGTTTATTTTGATTTAAGTAGCAATGATGAGTTCATCTTTTTGCCGTTTACCCATCTGACCAAAAATGGGTTGATGAAAATGTGACTAACTGAACTTAAAGACAAAGTTGTAAAACTACACAATCAACTGTCGCACAAATTGACTATATGTAATTGTTTTTGGCAAGGTGCTGGCCAGTCAACCAATCGGACGGCTGTAGGAAATGTCATGAAAGGTAATTGCCAACCCCATACAGATTAAAAGTAATTAAAATTTAAATGTTGCACTGATTTGTTTGCACATCATACTAGGTAAATTAGCTATTATAATGTATTTGTTCTCCAGTCTGTTAAATGCCTTTTCCATGTCTCTTACAGTGTTCCTGGAGCTGATGGATTCATCATACTAGACTCATTTGCAATTTTTTTTCATAATGATTTGCTTCAATGTACATCACTGTTTTTAGCTGTATGTGGCTATTAACCTATTGACAGCAACTCTTATACCACTGTGTTACATCTTTGTCTGTACTGAGTGAGTGTACAACTGTAAATAAATAAAAATAATACAACTATACTTTAGTGTCTTGTACTGCTTACCTGTGTTTTGTAATCTTTGGGAGAGGTTTTACTCTTCTGTGACATATTTGTCGGCTCCTGGAGCGAAGGCATAAATGAAGCGCAGTATATCCTGGTGGAGCGTATCCAGGGCCACATCTCTCCTCTGCAAACAATCCACATCTCCCAGGTCACAGGGAAAAACTGCTTCAGGTGGAATCATCAGAGCAGAGGCTCCTGTAAGAAAAGGGCAGGAAGAGAGCCCTCTTTGCTTATTTACAGTAGTCCCAACTAGGATTTTAAAAACTAAATGAAACTGATTATACCATATGTATCTTTAATATGCAGTAATGGCCGTATTTTAAATACCATGTTTGAGAGTGACTGAGTTTTCACAGAGGAGCACAGCAATGACGGCGTCTTCCTCCAGTACGCACGTTCTGAGACACAACCTGCAGTGAGCCTTGGCCAAAGAAACCCTTGAGACAAACAAGATTTACAAGTCAAAGCATAATTAATTCTGAATGTAGGCTATTTTAAATATCAGTAGGACGGTAATTAAAAGTAGTACAGTTTACATGTCTGAGACCTAAAACTTGATTTGACATTTTAATCCTGCAATCTTGTCAAAACCTTTAATTTCCAAGGTTAATTTCTACACAAAATGTCTCTAGAAGTGAGACACTTTGTAAACATATCTCAACTGAATGAAAATTTGTCATGTTTGTATGGCCTCTAATCTGGGTGCAATGTCTCCATCTAGTGGGTACAAGTAACATTACATTACATTGTTTTTTCCAGTCTGGGTGTAATGCAGAAGATAAAATGCTCTGAAATCAAGATTTTGTCTGATATCAACCAATGTTGTGATTCATATAACTCAAATTCAAACGGAAATTAGTGTGTTGATTGGATTTGAAACATTTTATACTGTATAAATGTTTAGTTAGTTGAATTTTTTCTGTCTGGGACCAGGCCTGCTCACCATACTGAAACACACAGGACACTTGATAATGTTATGTATTTTGACCCAAATGTAGCAATAAGTAATAAACTGTCTGCTTATATCCAAGTAAAGCAGCCAAGCTGGTAAGCTGAGTTTGCCATTTGTTTTGTACAAATACATTAGTGGTGGTCTATAGTCTAGTCTTAATTTCAAAATCTGTAATCCTCTACAACTGAGTAAAAATGTGTCAGTTTGAGATAAAACCTCCAAAAGCTGATTTTTGCTGATTAGAACAGTAACGTCTCGTGCCAGTTATGCAGTAGAATGCTTACAGCAGTTTGACATAAGCCACGGACATCTTAACACCATGACTCTGTGCTCTGACTCTGCGGCTGGCCATGTAGTAGCCATGGATTATTTTCTCTGCTCCAGGACTGAGCTCCACTTCCAAACTTTGTGCATGAGCTAAAAGCTGGAGGGTAGAGCATGAAGAAAACAAATTAAGGTAAACAAATGAACAATGACATTATACTTAAACCAAAAAGCAATGCAAAGGCATGATTGCTAACCTCCTGGTAGTCTTGATGAGAAAACTCCCTGCCGGATGGATAAAGGGGTTTTCCAGGCTCTACAGACTGTTGGAGGGTGTGGACAGTCTGGGCAAACAGCACCTGCTCTCCCACCTTATCTTTGCACTGAATGACCAGGCCAAATGTATCTGCCAGCTGAGCTGGAATGGGACCCATTTCCTGCTCACAAATCAAAAGTGTAATCTGTTGATGTGTTCTAAAAGTGACCTGAAAGCCAAAGAAACCCTGTGACACAATTTATTGTCTCCCTCCTCCCTGAATGAATGAAGTGTACAAAGCATTAATTATTCTCAAGGGCTCTGCTGTGAAGTAATGTTTTCTAGGCAGGGCACTTCCCTGAAGTAACGTAAATTGCCTCAATTTCCTGTTTGCCTGTGCAATCTACTAACAACATCTGAGCTGAACGTAACATGGTTTTTTTTTATAGCTCATACAAGCTTAGGTTTCACCAACGTTGGACAATATTAATTTCCTGCAGAAATCTTTGATCAGGCCTTTTGGTCCAGCTTCAGACTTTGTTTTATGTGAGTGATGAAATAGCAATGCCTGGACTCACTGCTGTTCCTAGTATGGTACAATCTGTCCTCCCACTCCTCTGAGATGGATCTGTTAAGGCCCAGAAGCTGCACTGGACAGGGAAGGAGAGATGCTCATCAGCATCCTCACCATACTTCTTCCCTGGGATGAGCACAGACACTGTGCGGCTCTCCAGAACTAAAAAAAAATGTCATACTGATAGAATCCTCTATTTTTTACCTAATGCATAATTATGGGTCACTCTGGTGCTTTACCTGACTGAACAGAATCCAGTCTGTCTTTTTTGTAACACCCGAGATCTCCCAACATGCATATGCCCCCGGTAGCGAGCAGGGCAGAACCTGCATGAATGTTGGCAGTGCCGGCTCCATGTTCATCCCGGGACAGAGATGCAAACATCTCCCCTGAGGCCTGATGCTTGACTCCACGACATGCCAAACCCAAGCTGTATGCCATTAGTCTAGTACAAACACAAAGGAAGATTTGGTATTAGGATGTTCTTCAAGGTTGGGTTAAACTTTATTATCCAAGCTGCATGACTCTAAACTACACAATGGTCCTTTACCTGTCTATAATGAGGATGTCTGAGGCAACAACCAGGAGATCCACGTTATGACATGTTTCTTCTGCATCTGCTCTGGTCTGCACCAAGCTGAGCAACAAACTCAGCTTCAGTGTGTTGTACAAGCCCGGAGGAGCAAAGTCCAACCCAAAGCAGTGAGCTACAATGGCAGGAAACCTCCAGGGAGAAGAGGCTGTAGCCTTTAGAAGCTCTTGGAATCTGATACTGACTTGATGTGGATCTGTAGGTAGAATTTTGATATTTTAATTACGGTAATGACGCACATGAGACATGAAAATTGTTCCGCATGGGTCATATGTCAGTGTTCAGATGCGTATCTGTTATCAGTGTGCAGGTAGACCGGAAGCAGAATTCATATTGCCTTACATTCTGGCTCCCACAGCTGGACATTATTTGCCTCTACACTGCAGGTTATCTGGGGCCACTGGTGGACATGTGCAGGGATGCCTAACACCCGGTAGAGTCGACCAATTCTCATCGAGTTGCACAGCTCATCTGTGTGAATGGAGGAAAACAAAGCAATTGCACTCAGGAGGTTGTTCTCTGCTGCCTGGTGATTATTGAAGAAACATATGCATGCCACCACAAACCACTGCCAAGAGAAACAGCGAAGAACAAAGATTTCTCTGTGTGCGCATTGCATAGCCAGCTAATGAGTGTTCCTTGCAGTTATTAGCATATATGTTTAGTAACAGGAACCCCGTGTATTGAATTCCACTATAGGAGTGGGTCAACAGAAAATGTTAATCCTGGTGCTGAGATTTGCTAAACTCTCGGGTGTACTGACTGAACAATGTTATTAGAGGGGACAGAAACACTTAATATCCCTCCAGGAGGTACTGTGTGCGGCTGGCTGCAGCCAAGATCTGTTTATTTGAACTCTCCCCCACTAAGTTTGTGTTCCAAAATGATTCTCATTTAGGCAGCCAGAGAAAATTAATGACAAGCCTTAATATAGCTGACTCCGTGTCAAAATGAGCTACTACAAGCACATAATGAATGAGAATATAATTTTTGAACAAATAGTAGTACCATTTAGAAATGTGTGGATGTTAATCTACAGTACCTATCTGCACGAAAAAGGGTTGAACCTAGTCAAATAAACTATTTTTGGGTGCTATAAAAACAAAGGACAAGTGTGTCCCAGGACAGAGTCGGGTACACAACGGTATTTGAGGTTGGTCAAGCCTGGTCAAGGACTCTTCAACAGAACAGCTGAATCCTGACATACTTGAACCAGGGTCGTCTTGGTTGGACAGGCATTTTCCTTTAGTCTTCATATACCAAAGGAACTAGAACATTGCTGTCATAAAGTCACTTTTCAAATGCCAAGACTTAACAAAAGCTTTAGATGACAAAGTATATTAAATGTAAATATAGATGTCTAGAAGCTCTAATAAAGAGTTAAGTGTGTAAAGTTAAAAAAACACTTGAGTGACTCTTGTGACGATGCTCTCCTCTCCGCTTCAGGGAGATGGGCTCATTGAAGGGCTTAGGTTGTAATAAATACCTCCACTGCACTTTTGTTCGACTAACTGCAACACTTGCACTACCCATATCACGTGCTGTGATTATTACAGAAATAGTCTATACGCTTTGTTTTCTTTGATTGTCTGCTAACTTTGGAGAATAGGAGTAATAGGAGACACTGGGTGTAAGAATGGCCTGTGTTTGAGCAGGTGAACCTACCTCTGAGAAACAATGTGACAGACTGGTATCTGAAAGAGCTTTGCTGATGTCCATTCAGAATGTCCAGTGCTTTGACATGGATCAGCTCCACAAGTTGTTTGTCTGTCTCCACAAAGACATACAGTGCATGCAGAATATGAAAATGAGCACAGTTTCTGTAAATTTCTACTCAGACACAACTTGTGGTAATGGTCAACTGTCACCACCTCCCAGGACTCTGAACTTCACATCCTCTTTCAGTTGAGAGTTGCAGATCCTGCACATGAAGTTGTTTCTCACAGTAGCTGACTCGGTGGCTCCCAGTGCGTGGACTCGTATGTTGTGGAACCCTAAAGATATAGTAACCACATTGCAGTATACAAATTCTGTATACATACATTTTACTACAAACCAAAGTGAGTCTGTCTCAGAGGTGATAGAGCATCCTCTCTGCAGTACCTGTAGAGCTGGGGCAGTCTTCATTAATGCAGAGAAACAGGGCCCCCTGGGTGTATTTTGTCACCCTTGTCATGGCAATGACCAGGCCCTCCATGGAGACGGGCCTCATGGGGCCAAATCCTTGAGGAAAACTACAAATGTCCAGTGTATACTCAGGGAAGGGAGGCAGGTGTGTCAATTTCAGAATTACATTCACCTTGAAACAGCCAGACAACACAGAGTTAGAAGATTTGGGAGATAATTCTGTCCATTTAGGTGCAGATATCTGGATGTGTAACGATGTCTCTTAATAACATACAGGCTTAACATTGTTGGGCTGCAACTATCAATCAGTAAGACAGCTAAATTGAGTAGTATTAATATAATTGAGTCACTGATGTGAAATTCCAGGTTTCAGCTTCTGATTTGTAAATACTTTTTACATGTCATTTGGCAGACGCTTTTATCCAAAATACTTCAAAAATTGCATTAAAGAATATTTATCTGGCACCTTGGCATATCCATAAAGTTTTACTTCCTTACATAGTCATATATAATATAATACAATATTCCGTTAATTAATAAATAATTAAACTAATCATTAATAGCACCCCTGATGTAGTTTTCTACACACCTGACTTTCTGTTTGTATTTTCTCAACAAGTGAAAGTGTCTTTATGGCGAGGAAGCAAACCTAAAAGAGGAATTAGGCAAATGTTATTTACAGAAGTTTGCTTTTATTAAATGTCTCTTTGCTCAGTGTGTTCTCACAGACTGAAATAATGCCGTCGCCTTTGAGGGGTCATGTAGAACACAGTCACCCAGCTCTGGATCCACCTCTATGACATCAGAGGGATTCACTGTGACGCAAAACCTGTAAACAGCCTCTGTGTGTGCGGGGTCTGGAGAGTTAGCAGAGTTTAAATAGCTTAATTAGCTAACCGTGCTTTCATATGGAAGCTACGTTACTAGTCCATTTCCCCCCCCACATTATCCTTACCGTTGAATTGTTGGCAGTCTTTGGTCAGTTTCTGAAGACCACCGCTTCTGTCTAAATAGACCAGAGTTGACTCCTTCAACGACAAACTGTCAGCCATCTTCACTAAACGTAATAAGTGCAACTGTGCCCGCCTGAGCTAGCATGAGAACGCATTAACCTACTGTTTACCATAGATATACTGTTTACAGCTAACATTCCCTCAATTTCCCCCTCCAGGTTGTCATAGACCTGTAATCTTTAGATTTATATATATATATTTTTTTTTGTATTAGGATTTATATTTTTTTATTGAGGCATATTGATTCATCTTAAATCTTTTTTTAAAAGGCTCTATTAATATGAGATTTTTTTCCATAGCTCATTCAAAGAGGGATGTACATTTATGGAAAGGTCATAAATGACATTTAAACTCCAAGTTTGACTATCTGGAAAGACCATTACTAATATCTGTGACATCATTTTGACTAGTCGTAAGTTCATTTTCGTTGAAAATATCGTTGACAGCAACTTAATTCAAGATATCTAAAATATAGACATCTTGAACTTGAATAATGACGCTGCATACATTCCACTGATTAAATGTTAACACCGCTTGCCAAACGTACTGGGACTATTTCATCGATAAAGAATATGCATTATCACTATAAATAACACACACACACACACACACACTATCATTTTTTTTCTTTGTTTTAATTATATGTAGGACTACAAAATTACCAGGCGAACCAAAAAACATTGAGGAGATGAATTTCTTTCGTAATTATGAATTTCGTAATTATGAACACAACCAATAAAAAACCTAAGACAATGCAGAAATAAGAAATATTCACTCAGCCCTCAATATGTCAAACTTAAAGGTAACTAAAGTAGATTTATTTATTTAATATAAACGTGACCTATGAACCAAAAATGCATAATTCAAGTACTTCCTATTTCCAGCTTAGATTATATGAATATGATACATGAGTTTATTTTTTACAGTAATTACATGGACAAAGACCCTTCCAATCAATGGTGTTATTTGTTAAGTCCAGTGAATTATAGGCTTAGTTTTTTGACTCTTCTACGAATTACATTGACAGCAAATGGTCATTATCATTCCTTTAAAACATAATCTGTTGTGTGTAAACATATATAAATACAAATAGGTAAAAAATAAAGACTTCTGGCACTTTTTGTCACTCCAATCAAAATAGTTTTTAGTGCGCTTTCTTCTCAGCTGCGTGCTTTGGCTTGACAATACAAATTCATACATGGAATCAGTTTCTTCCCTTTCTTGAAAAGAAGTTGCAGTGGTTAAGGCATTTGAAGACCGCGTCGCAAATTTTTCACTGGAACGAGTCATCGGAAGGTGGAGCGTAAGAGAACCCCACGAAGGCGTCATCGGCCTCCATTACACTCGCGTTGACTATGGAATGTTCTTGCGTCCAGTAGATGGAGCTGGAGACCATCTCTTCTGTGAACTCGGGGTCGAAGTTTGAGATGTCAGAGTAAGAGCTCTAGAAAAAAAACGCAGGCAATACAAACGTGGGTTAGAACATTTGTGACACAAATTCAAGTCAAAATACATGTGTGTTTATGTAGCTGCTACGGCCCCATTTCACAAGGACAAATGAATAAAGACAGAGCTTGAACTCAACTGCCTTAGATGTGTATGATAGTTACCATGGCAACCATGGCAGTAAATAAAACACACTTGCAAGTTCTTTGTTTAACAGTATGTGAAATGTCAGTATGTGCAGTGTCAATTCTGACTTTGTTTAGATAAGAAACGCACGAGATGTCTGTCTGTCTGTCTGTTCATTGCGTATCTGTCGAACGGGTCACTTATCAGGCTTCTAACTTGTCAGGTGACTTACTCGGGGCACCAGTGTGTGCAGTGCTGAAATTGTTTGAATAAGAAATGCAAGGATGTTTTTCTAGTTTATCCTGATTTTGTCATTTTCTTGGCAACTGAAGAGATCAGGGTACACATGCTTAAGTAGGTTTAGGGCTGGACCTAAACCTACTTAAATAATTATTTGTGAAATTTTCAAGTCCTTCTACACTCACACGCAAGTACACGTCCAAGTATTTCCAGTATCTCCTTTTTATTCAGAATATATATAACTATAACTATATTGTTGACTAAGCAAGACTAAAAATACTTACCACTTTGGGTAAGAAAGGGGGAGGGGTCTTCTTTTGTTCAAGGTCGTCCCAGTTGATGGAAGAGAAGAAGTCGTGTGCTTTGATCTCATTCTGAAAACACAAAACAGACAGTAAGTACAGTACAATAAATGTATTCTTCATAAAGTGAGTCATATCTGCAGTCCGATATCAGACAATCCAACTTACAAAGTCATCCCTGGACCCAAGTCTGTGTGTGCCATCTTTCTCCAACAGACCCTGTATCAGAGACCAAGCCGTGCTGGACGCTCCGGGACGCATCACCAGCTGCTTGTGGAGGATGTTGTCATACATCTCGTGTGTGTCGCGGCTGTAGAACGGTGGCTAGGGTACAACAACAAAGGGACAGACGCAGATTCATGTAAGTGAATTTAACTACAAATAAATTAGTCCTCTATCAGTCCCGCAGGGGAAATTCCTTCTCTGCATTTAACCCATCCTCTACTAGAAACCTTCCTAGACAAGTTCTCTTTCATCACTTGGTAATTCAGTAACAAAGACTGCCTTCTATAGAAACAATAAGCATATTAACAATGTGGTACTCTTCAATTAAACAAGAAGCTATAATTAAGAGGGTGCAAAACAAAAACTTACCAGGCCAAAGAGCATTTCGTAGAGCACTGAACCCAGACACCACCAGTCTACTGTGTTGTCATATGGCTGCTTCCTCAGGACCTCGGGAGCCAAATACTACAAATCAAGCACACGGACATAATTATATGAGATAATTAAAAACTACAGCTGCCTTACAGTATTCCAAGTATCTCAACGCTGTAAATGATTGTATCTTTCAGACACAAAAACGTGAGACATCTTTGGTTTTACCCTGCTACAACATGGGACTGTAAGCAGACGCGTTGTCAATACCTCAGGTGTTCCACAAAATGTAGTGGTGGTGTCTGTCTGGGAAATGCCTTCTTTACACAGTCCAAAGTCCGTCAAAACGATATGCCCCTTTAAAGAGAGGACACGGGGACAACATTTTTAGACAACATGTACCGCACAAGCAGCCCATTATCCCCAGGGACTGAGGGCTCTATTGTTGGGCAGGAATGTTGACTGCAGCATAACTCAGTCAGTCCCATTCACTTTTTCTGTAAGCGCTGTAGGCCTCGGCAGGAAAAATCATTAGCGAGTCCTAATCCAATCACACTCCCTGCTGTTTAGCTGGAACTGGAAATGACACTGGTGGTCACTGGCGGCACAATTATGCCCGCAAAAAAGAATGACATTTGTGCTGTATGCATTTTACTGTATGTCATGACCTTATGTACTAAATATACAGCCATTGTATACAGTACTGATTATTTAAGGTGGCCCACTCTTTACAGTGCTGTCCAACACAATAGTGCTGACTGTACATAACTATTATTCAGCCAGACTCATTGTTTTAATTCCAAATATCAATGGTTTTTAAAAGAATACAGTGATAAATCATGTAGTGTTATTGTTGTAAACTGTCATTTACTATAATTGAACATATAAACGAACTGATAGCAGTGTGATAAAATAAATAAGGGATACTCACTTCTTGGTCAAGAAGGATGTTTTCTGGCTTCAAGTCTCTGCATTTAAAGAAACACAAATTTCAGTTTCAGTTAGTGACAGAATGATCCAAAAATAATAACATATTCCTATGTAAACATCGGAGTGAGACATTTGCTTGATCTTTTAAACATATTCCAAAGCTCAGTTCAGTGACATTAACCACGCGTTACCTTGCGACCACCTCTATCGTACCTGTAAACAATGTCGAGAGAATGCAGATAACCCAGTGCACTCGCCATTTCGGCAATGTAGAATTTTGCTCTGGGCTCCGGAAAGGTCCGCTCTTTTTGAAGATGGAAGAAAAGCTGAAAGGAAAAAAGTTCCACTCGATAAACAAAAAAACATTTGTTCATATTTATATGTACCCTATGGAAATATGTGCGTTTGTTTTTGACAGTGTCATATTGACGGGGGAAATGTCATCGCTGATCTGAAGACTATTTTTATCACGTAGGAAAGACCAGAGTTCGATCATCTTGGCAACGGATTGAAGTTAGTCAGCAGCGCATGGCGGCTTTAAAATGGATTTCAACTACTCTTGGAGGAAATTCATCGAGGAAGTCACTCTTAGAGCCTTTCTTTTTTTCTTCAGTAATGCCGTGACCTCTAATTAGAAAGTTAACTCACTATAGCGCTCCTTCAAGAAATCAAATTAAAGCAGCCTTTTGTACATTACTGCGTGAATCACATCAACAAGCCGAAATAACCCACCTCTCCTCCATTGATGAAATCCAAGACGAAGTACAGCTTGTCTGCAGTCTGAAAGGAATAATGAAGCCCAACCAGGAAAGGGTGTTTCACATTCTTCAGCAGCACATTGCGCTCTGCCATGATGTGTTTTTGCTGATTTTAAAAGAGTGAATAGGAGATAATAATTCACATATGTGTCACTGAAATAATAGACATGGTCTGGGTCAACATATCTGAATGTAAAATTACCTCTTTTCTGTTGAGGATGACCTTTTTCTGTAAGACCTTGACTGCATAATACTTCTCATCATGCTTTCGTTTTGCCAGGAAAACCTGTGTCAGAAGAAAGATTTACAGTAGTGTGTTTGAAAATGATACAACTGTAACTCCCCATTCCAGTCTCACTTCCTACACGGAAAGATCAACATATGCAGAACTAAAACTTGTTGCTACTGTGGCTGAAAAAAATACAACAAACATTTTAAAAAGACATGTATGTCTGTGTAAACACAAGACAAACTTGTGAAATTGACCTCTGGGTTAAAAATAGTGTGTGTACTTTTCGATATTGCATTGTTCACGTACCTTCCCAAAACTCCCCTTTCCTATGACTTTTAAAAAGTCAAAGTCTGATGGCTTAGCTCTGAAACAGAAAGTACAGCACATTCATTTCACAGATACAAGTGTGTGATTACACACATGTAAAGTAAGTTTGAACTAAAAAAAAACCCAAAACATACTGTGGATTTCCAGAAGGCCCCAAGTTAATGTTTCTGGAGATAGAGTTGTTCTGTTAAACAGCAGAGAAGACATCATTTAGGTTAGCTGCTAAAGGGTTAAACTCATAGATATAGGGATATTTGTTCATTTTCTGTATTTATTTTAAGTGTAGTGAGACATTATTAGTTGGTATTGTGCAAAAAAGGACACAGTGTACAACAAATACTCCTTTATGCAACTTTGGCAGGAAACAAAATGACAAATTAAGATGGAAAAAAAATGAAAGAAAATTGTCCATTTACTTTGTCATCTTCATCCTCTGATGCATCCGAAAGGTTTTGTACTTTGTCCATTAGTAGGAAGGTCCTCACATCTGGACTGCAATGTTTAAGAACAGTTAGATAAAGCTTAGTAAGACATTACAGTAACAGTATCAAGTATCATGCATGACAAATCTCAACCATTTCAAGTGCAATGAACTATCTTGACACAGTCAGAACATAATGAGATAGTCAACATGAAAACTTACTGGTTGCAAAGCTGAGGATGTGAGACGATACGTTTGATGAACTCGTGCAGCCCTGCACGTCTCTGCTTGATAAACTCTATAGAAAGGATTCATGTGTCGCGTTACAATAATGCAATAAAACACTGCTCAAGGCCAAAGGCCATAAACATGCTTTTAACATCTGGAGCTGGGCTTCTGTCTGGAAGTTTGCGTGAGCTATATAGGGAGGGTATACATCATGTTACATAACATTAATATGTTTTTTACCTGGGTCGAAATTATCCCCAAATATCCTCTTTGCTGGAATTTTCAGGTTCATAGAGGGAAATTGTTTTCTTAACTGCAAAAAAAGATAAGAAAAGAAAGCATGAGCATTAAGACTGAGGCCTGGCTATCACCTGCTCTATGGTCACAGGTATGCAAAGTATTCTACGTATAAATGTAGTCAATAAATACAAGACACATAAATATGGAAATGCCTCAGGGACCTCATACTCTATGCTGTAAAGTAAAAATAGCATCGTGTGACGACCACTCACTGTGTTGTAAATTTTGTCAAATTCGGCATAACGCCGGAAGACAAACCACTCCTGTTTCCTCACAGAAACGATCACTTTGTAAACCTGAAAAATACAAACACAGTCTTAGTAAATACAAGGGGGACGTTTAGTTGTTTATTCATTTTGTTTGGAAGCTGCAACTGTCAAAGCTATAAAACCCAACAATAGAAAAACGTATAATGTAGGGAAATACATTTAGAAACATAATCAGAACCTGGATAGAAAATGACATCAGTGTGTTTAACACAGTCACGATTACAAAGTGAAACACGAGATACACATTGTTTCTCATGGAGTAGCATCTAATTTAGCTGAATATGAAGAGAACAGAGCATTTAGAACACACCGTGTAGCGCTTTTTCTTGTCCCTCTGCTCATTGTGGCAGGGTATGCTGACATTGGGGAGAGTGGCATGCTCCTCCATCTTTGGGACTGTCTGCATTTAGAGGCACAGGACCATCAAGTAATGTTTTCGACCAGGATGAGACTTCAAGTAAATGAATGGTCCGTGTCCATTCTGGGTCACTGCTGTGGTGGCAGAAGAAGAGGAAAGAGAACAGACAGACTCAGTTATTACATAACACAGTGGTTATGTTTCCTACACCTGATGTCCATCCCTTTAATCACTTCCTCATCCATTAACTGTGCTTTTGGTGAGGACTTTTCTTTGATGTTTGAGCCGTAACTCACCCATTAATTTATTCCTCAAATTTCTCCCTTGTCAACCGGGGGTCACAGGGGGATTCTTTTTTTTGTATTGCTGTACTTATACATATAAGCAATGGCTGCAGCTTGAATGCAAATATTTCTGTCCTCTTACATGTGATCTTCTTAAACAAACTTACTGCTCACCCAGAAAGTGGTGTACTGTATGCTTGAATCCTAAACTGACACGACATGACGTGACGTGAAATATGACTCTTTTTTCTTGGGAGACAATTTTCTGGAACATTTTATTTTTATTGTATTCTCTTCACAATCCTCTTCACAATCTGATTGGAACCAATGAATGTATGCACTGTCACAAAAATGAAAAATGTCTGTGGAACTGACAGGCCTGTAAAAACAACACCCCATCATATTGAACGGCCCGAACAAATTAATTGGATCTTGATGTATCTGCCCACACCGCCCTTTTTTCCAGGATCTCCAATCCTATCTTTAAATGCATTTCTGTAGTAAAAAGAGTTGGGATGTGGGTAAGAGGGTCAGTCAGTGAGTTGCAACATAACAGTAGGCAGACTACTTCCTCCTGAATATCACTCCCTCTATCTCAGCTCATTTATTGTGTAAAAATGACAAACAGCACATAAATAGATAAATATTATTTATGCAGCCTACATGTGTAGCCCACACCTCTCCTCTCTGTCTAACATCTGAACACAAGGAAACCCACGCGCGCACACACACACACACACACACACGCATGTGAGCACACATGCTGGGTCTGTGACATTCTCGCTTGTTCTGGTCAGTGGAAAGGTATTTTTAAATAACCTACCAGGGAGCTTTGAAGCTGCCGTTGCACACTTGGTTAAAAGTAAAATCCCACAAACAGCATTGTAATGTTTTAAAAGAGAAATAAAGCAGAGTCTTTCCCCTGGCAACTGTAGGAACAAAAGGCTCCAGGTCCATTATTAAGAAAAACAGTCTAATTAGTTGTGACAGATTGTATGCACTGTATTCATCCATCTGATCACACATAGGAGGATATTTCTCTTTTACTTCAACACGACTTATGTAACGTTTGTTTCTTTTACAACAACACTCTTTGTCTGCTGCTTGGACTTGTCCATTGTTTGATGTTGGTGAGGTCATCTCTGTTTGTGCCCCACAACCATTCACATTCTCCATTGTTTGTTTGCTCACAACACACAGGAAACTGGCTTTTTGGTGAACTTTCCCCATCAGTGCATTGATCCCGAATGCATCCAGGAGGGACATCTCATTCTGCTCACGTTGAGTGAGGGAACAGCAAGAGGAGCTGCCCTCTTTAAAATGCATGAGGGCTGCCTGCCAGGGGGGATCTTCGCAGTCCGTTCATCACCAGCTCCAGTTTCTCTTTTGTCCTAACGTTTGACTTTCTTTTGGGTTTGCTTTACCCACTCCCAGATCCACTGGGACAGTCTTCTTGCATTCTTTCAATCAATAACTACACTGTAACCACACTTCACATTGATTGTTTCAATATATTCGCAGATGACATAAGGTGAAAGATGGGGTACACCCTAGACAGGTCTCCAGTTTATCGCAGGGCAAACATACAGAGACGAAACAACCTTTCACTCTCACACCTACGGTCAATTGAGCGTCCAGTTAACCTAATCTGCATGCATGCAGCCAGAGTATCCAGAGAGAACCCATGCACACAGGGAGAACATGCAAACTCCACACAGAAAAGATCTGAACCTTTTGACCTCCTTTAAAACAATAGCCACTGCCCTTCTGTTTCATTCAATTAATTCATTAATTAGTGATGTAAAACTGCATTGAGCTTAATATCCTAGCAACTAGAAACTTAAATCAAGATCTGATTAAATTCCACCACATCTGAATATCTAGCATCATGGGAAATCAACACCTGCTACAACAAGGTGGAGAATGTTAAAGAGAATACCTCGACCCTCTCATGTTTTCAAAATCGAAGCACTTATGCAACTGTGGCTGGTACACACATGAAGGCTTTTATGATCTGCCTCCTCACATCTGTGCCTGCTTTCATGGTTAACTGCCAGAGTACGTCGCAGGGTAAGTCCCACGTTTTAACATTCCAGAAATGTTTCCTCATCAAGGAGGAAATAACCTATAACTGTGTAATACGACTTACATTTTAGCTGACACTGCTACTCCTTCATGTGGAATGTGGCTGCTGCTGCTGCTTACCGCACCCACAGACACCCTCAAAGTTTGATATAAGGAATGAAAACTAGTCATAATCATTATGGATCTGAATGAGGGTTAATGTACTTCAATTTCTCCATATTACCTTCAGTTTTAGCCGGCCACCTCCCTGCGCTCATGCTGTAACATGAATTAACTTGTGATGACAGGCTCAAATATGCTGGGCTACTACACTGGATCAAAAATAGCCTTCTTCCTGCTTAGCCCTTCCTTGCCTCTGGATATCCTATGAGGATGTTGCACATGTTATTTTTCTCAGTGTGTGGCTCTGTGTCATGCGTGACTAGCACTTTTAGCGTGAAAAAAAAAGCAGAAATCTCGGCATAATCGTAAATCCCATGTGAAAGCTCAGTCGTGCATGAGCCTACCGATAAACACAGACCCATGCAAGCCAACATCGTCAGTGCAGATAACGTAATCGTCAGAACATAAACAGGAAGAATACCTATGTCAGAAAAACTGTCAGTTATAACCTTTACGCTCCGAATTGAACTGAATGACGTCAACAATATCCCAGTAAATAATCTAGTTTAGTTACACATTTCATCATAATGCAATAGTGTCACCTCTTAAGTTTGTGTGAGGGGCTCGAACTTAAGTTAACCCCAGTGCAAAAACAACCAACCTAAGCTCCTAGACCAGCTCCTACACCCTGTAACGCGACTGTTCAGACAGCTTACAGGCATTTCTGCAGACAGTGTCCTTTACTTCCTCTTAGATGCAGGTCTGAATCAGTGAGTTCACTGAGAAATAAATAGTCTGTCGCCTGTAGGAAAGCAAAACTTCCAAACAAACCAAAAGTAACTAAGTTCCCTAACTAATAGTTTTGAAACACAGTTAGACACAGAGAGAAAACACTATGAAGACAGGGATTATTGAGAAGAAGCAACTGGCTTGCCTTTGTTGTGACCTGGCCTTTATGTACAAGCACGAAAAGAAGAAAAGTAAAAAAGAATTCACGTCTGCCTCATCCACTTTAGGAATGATGTTGTGACAGTGGGGATTCCATATGGGGGATTGACTTTGGCAGCCTCTGAGCGTCTGACACACAATTTCTTCAAGTCAGCATACAATTATGTGGAAGTGGACGAGCACAGTCAAGCACAGCACTGACCAGGCACATCTGTTTCATTTAGCAGAAGCATTTGGTGAGAAACTATTAAGATCCAAGGCTCCAAGTGTATTACACCTGTATAACGCTTTAAATACCAGCAGACATCACGAGTATTAGAGGGGAAATAACCTTGTACAGATGAGAAGAGGAAGATAAATACCAGCCAGAGGAGGAGCTGGATCCACACACATAATAAAACACTAACACACGCACACACATAAAATGACTGGTTTGACATGTTCTAACTGGCCGACAAGTGTATTACAAGCTATCAACAATACAGTAAAAAGGCCCATAATTACACACAGGCCACTTTATTAGGTAAAGATGAAACCTACTAAAGTGATAAAGTCAGGTTTAAACCAGTGTATATGTTTATCTAGTAATGCTATTCAGTGAACAAGTTTTGTGTAAAGTATCTGAATGACATATTTTGTGTTAAATATTTGTGTATGTACTGCCTCTCCAGCCAAACACCTCCCATTACATTTGAATTTTTCGTATTAGCTGGCTTCTCCCGGGCTTGTTGGGTCTTCTTCATACCCTAGTTGTAATGACTGTGTTTTTGAGTAACTGATGTCGTTCTGTCTACTTGAACAAGTCTGGCCTTTCTCCTCTGACATCAAGAAAGCATTTTCACTCAGAGAGGAGAGAACACTCTCTTGAGAGACCATTCTCTGTCAACTCCAGAGATAGCTGTGTGTCTGGAAAATACCAACATTTACTGATTTACTCAGTCCAGCCCATGATGCATCACTGAAACCACCTTTCTTCCCCATTCTGATGCTGGCTTAGTCGTCTTCACCATGTTACCAATGTCAAAAGTAATGTGTCACTTCAGTGTATAAAATAAACTTATTTAAAGAGGAATGTGCTCCTTATTGATGAAGGGTTCACAGTAATAAGTAATACGATTCAAAAACAGTATAAACCTGGTTTAGTCCAAACTCCTGCCTAATGACATGGAGCATTAATTTGGACACTGGGGCCCTGAGAAACAAGATTACCTGGGAGCTCTACATTAGATTTGGTGTATGACATGGAAGTCTTTTGCTTAAGTTGTTCTGCTTGTATGCTGTAAAAGTGATGTTATGTAAGACCCAACACGTTTTATTACTTACAAATATCAATCCTCCAGCCACTCAACGCTCGTCTCAGCACGATGAGAACAGCAGATTCGTTTACATGACCATCACGTACCTTACAGTTTTTCTGACGCGGCGTTCATCTGCCTTCGTAGTTCCAGCGGGGGGATGTTTGGCTTTTACGTCGACAGCAAAAGTAACATTTGTCCCGTACTAAGTGAGGACAAAAAGTCCCGGCGAGATTACGTGAACTGAAAGTGAGATAACTTGTCCACTGTCCGTGTACGACTGACAAGCGAGAGAAGCAGGAAACATCAGTCTTTCCTGGCCGCTGAAAGTTCCGATGAAATTTGTCACGGGATCAAACGGCGACAACGCCGCAAAAAATCACACGGACGAGCACTTCCTGTACCGCCTGTCAAAATAAATCACAGAGGTTAATAGTTGCAAAAAGTTAATACTTTTATTTTTTTCAGAGGCACTGTTTCCGGTCTCGTTGGGTTTCTCTCATTACAACTTCTCATTACACTCAGGAATGAAAACATTGAGAAGTCAAGTCAGGCAGTGCCACCCACAGGTAGAAAGACAGGACATTCCCAATACTATTGAAAAATCTTCATACTTCATTTAGTGAGAGACGAGAGAATGAATAAAAAAAGAAAAAAAAGACAACAAACAAAGAACTAGGATTGTTAGATATAGCATTATAAGTTGCCTATAAGTCAACATTATGTAATTGATGTGCTGTAATTAATGAACGGAGTTTGAACTATATGTCAAAATCTATACATTGCACATTTTGTGGTAATAACCACACATGTGACACTAACCCAAAAAATGTCGAGACGATCTGGGAAAATGCCTAGTTCAGATAACATGCAAACAAACCACATTTTCTATGGTAACTATTGTGTTTTGGGATTTTAAGTATCCATGGCAACAATGAACTAGAGGATGTGCAACTGTTTGTCCAGTGGGGGTCAGTAGAGTACAGTTTTAAAAAGCTGCAGAATGAACTGTGAGGACACACACGAGTAAAAAAGTAGCTGGAACTTGAATCTCAATCCTCAAATGTTTTCAAAACAATCATGTGAATTATCATAAAGTGATTGATTAAGATACAAATATAGCCAAATCAGCAACAATAAATATGAAATATAGTACAAGTGTGCAATTTGTTTATGTGAATATATATTGTTACGTAACATTTCACACATTGTTTTTGCAGACTAGCCTTTTTCTTTTTTCTTCTCACTTGCTCTCTTGTTTGTCCTCTTTTTGTAATGAAAAACATGCATAAAAGTAAGAAAACACTGATTAAAAAACTGCTTAACAACACACAAATCACTCATAATTAGGCCAAAATAGAAGGCTCTGAGAGTAAGTGAAGAGCCATTTGGGAGCCGTAAGAGCCGGAGCCGAAAGATCAGAATGTTTGATTAAGAGCCGAACTTCCCATCACTGCAGCATGAAAAGAGCCATTCTGCTGCTAAATGTGACAGTGGCAGCGTCCTACTTAACGTCCGCCCACCTTGAAATATTTGACCACTGAAAGCGAAACCATGTCAAAATTCTGACCAATCACATGCGATCTGACCCCTCATCTCTGACCAATCAGTTTTGAGTGTTGACTCCTTTAGTCACAGCCCCCCGTTTCTGACCAATCGGAGGCGAGGCCGCCCGCGCCGAGGGGCTGGGCGCGAGAATCGGCGGGATGGACAAAAATCATAACTCCAGATAGAAAAGTACAGACGAGAGAGTAAAACACACTGACGTAGTTAGAACACGGAGAGCACGTCTACGCTGTTAGCTTCGTGTGCTAACTGTAGTTTATTTGAAAGGAGGAGGACGAAAAGAGACACCGCGGAGCTTTTCTTTGAGGAAAAAAATGTTATCGAACACGGCTTTTACCGAGTGAGAGTTGTGTTATGGAGTGTTCAGTTAGTTAGTTAGCTCGCTAGCACAGTGATGCTAGCTAGCGTCTCTGAAGAAACAGCCAGCGATGACTGACAGCGACTTCTATGGATACATATCTGTCCGTGCAGGTGTTTAAAGCGCTGCCAAACACTGGTTCGTCTTCGGAAAAGGTCCCACTACCCCGCAGACTGTCATGGACAAGGTGAAATCACTCAGGTGGGTGACAGCGCAATAATATACTTACAGTTTCATTATAACCAGTGTGTTGTTTCATCTGTTTGTCAGCGTAGCCAGAGTTTCCATGCTTACAATATCAGGTTTTTTGTTACGATACCACTTCAACGATACCAATTTAGACTAGGGGTCTGCAACCTGCGGCTCTCGAGCCTCATGCGGCTCTTCAACACCTCTGCAGGGGCTCCCTGTAGCTTTCAGATCTTTATCTGTATTTTATTTCTTTCAAAGTGAGCACTATTTTAGGGATCGAGGAGATAAAAAGAAAGTGGTCTAAGATTTTGTCCACCAAAATATGTGTCACGTCCTTTGTCTGTGTCAAATGCGATATTCCCGTCTGGTATTCTCGTCCCAGAAACCGAAACTTGTGTGTGAAATGAAATCCCAGCATTTAAATTAAGTAATTTGTACATGAAGAGGTAATTAAGAGTCCTGTCAATCTTTCTCAAGCATGAATAGACAATATAAAATCCAAACATTTTTCAAGAGGTACAGTCATGAAATGTCAAATGTTTTCTTTTTCTACTTTTTAGATTTCATAAATGCAACAAACTATGTTTTTTTTATATACAGTATATCTATATATACAACTTTATACATGATGTTGTCTTCATTTTGTGACTCCAGATTACATTAATCTTCAGTATAAAAAGAGCCATTTATGAAGAGGGGAGTGTAGTATCCTGTATCCTGAAAATATTAACAGGTGGTATAGAAAATATTAAACATGGAATGCATTTGAAAAGTTGTTTCAAACATTGGGTATGTTTGGGTAATTGGTAATGTTGTTGGAATTAGTAAGGCAGTATTTTTGCAAAAGCACGTTGGCCGTGTGGCTCCTTGTCAATCAGCAGTTAGGCAACAGCAGAATCTTGAAAATATATGAAAGTGATGGCCCAGGGTCAGTTTTCCCTCTAATATTTGGACTTCTTGGTACACTGTGCTTCCACTTTTTGTGAAATAACTGTGTTAAAATGTATCTGAAATAACATGCATTATGACCAATGTAAGCAGAATATTGACTGAAGTCCACAGTGCTGCAGTCAAATCTTATTATTCATATCAAATAAAACATACAGTTCGTGATTATTATTATTTATTTGGTCAGGATGTTTCTAGTTCAAATACCATTAATTGTGAGGAACTAAACCTTTTTATTTTTTATCCTTGTTGACTCTGGTATGAAAAATGATGATGGCCATGTTTGACAAAGAAGACAGACATTGAAGTTGGACTAATGAGTCTGTGCCATAACCTTGCTTGTGTTTACATTTAGAGAAAGATGGGTGGCTCCTTTCTTTCACAATTACAATTTCTGAGTTTGACCTGCATATCATTTATAGTATATTATGCTCTTAACTCATGACTGATGTTGAATTGCATACGCAGAAATGTTTTAATTTGATTAACTTGTGATATTAAAGTTTAGTAAGGTGTTGAATGTGTAAATGTTAAGTGGTTGCATAAGTCTGCCAGATTTATTTGAAAGTTTTTGAACAACTGGACCGTTAGGGCTTTGCCATACCCCTGACCACACCCCTCCTCCCGCTAAATGACGCGCACACACACTCACTCACACACCTCTGGAGGTGAAAGAGCCTGTTGATGTGTGATCGCCCCTTTCCTTCAGCCCCTTTATGCTCCTCCTTTCTGTTCAGTGTACAGTTCAGACTCATTTCCCCACTTCTCTTTGCTCTAGCGAGGGAGTCGGCACACACCAAACTTCAATTCCCATGTTTGGTCTTCCCACTGAGAAAGACAGTAGCAGTGTCCTACACAAAACAGTGGTTTTCCCTTGTGTGCCTGTTCAAGTGTGTTTGTGTACCTGTATGTATTGTATATATGTGTATGTTTGTGTATATATATATGTATATGTATATGTATGTATGTATGTATATGTGTATATATATGTATGTATGTATGTATGTATGTATGTGTATATATGTATATACATCCCTAAGGTTAAATGACTCCTGGGAATGGAAAACTTAATTATTTATTAAAGTCTGCTCCACAACCACAAAGTGTTGCCCAGCAGCAGGTTTTATGAGAACACAGACGTCCAGTGCTGTCTGCCAACATCTTGTGTCAGTAGAGAGGAATTTTATGTTCTCGTGGTTATACATGAGTCCATGGTGTGCTTTTGTTGCATTTTTAGTCTGGTGGTCCTCCAAGATAAAACTATTTTTTATTACAATCATACGCTGATCATCATTTTAACATTAAAAAAGAGTCACTTTTAGCCTTTTTTAATATTGCTTAAAGCATTTCTTTGTTTCCTTTCACTCCATTTCCTTGAATTGCTTGTGTTGACTGTGACATTTACTATATGCATCCAACAGCATTGCTTGGTAAATTAAATGTATACAGTGTGCACTAATGTCAAATGCTCTCTCAATGTCAAATTAAATTTTGGTTGCACGGATAAGTGATGGTGATTACTCTCCAGTAGCCTCAGCTTTCAATTCACCATTTATATTATGCATTACATCAGATAACAAACCAACCAATGTCCTCTACAGTCTCTTTTGCCATGACAGTTTGTTTAGTGAGAGGATATCCTTAGATTAGATAGCTTTACATGTATTTAAATGTGGTTATAGTAGGAACTGACAGAAGTGTCTTTTTTGCACCTCACCAAAGCAGCCTCGCAGTGCAATGTTCACCTTTTCTGCTCTGAGTAAATGACCATATAAAGAAATACTGTGTGCTGTTAACTAATGAGTCCTGCTCTTCTTTTATTTGCCCCATGTAGTTTTAGCAATGATGAGGATGAAGAGCTGCTCTCCACTGATCCAGAGAGTAAAGAGAAGAGCAAAGACAAAAAAACACTGTGCAAAGTAAAGTGGTCCAGAGATGAGGTAAGTCCATTATTTGTAAATCTCATTGTCATCAATTTATAACACAGTGTAAGTGGGAATTTCCTTAGGACGGATACTAAAGTACCTTTACTCTCTCTTTCACTACGTTCATTGTCTTAAGGACGACAAGCTGAAAAAGCTTGTCGAGCAGCATGGGACAGATTCCTGGAAATTAATTGCCACATTTCTCCCTGTAAGTATGCAATATAATATGTTAATAATATCTCACAGGTTTATGCAATACTAGTCAATTCCAACAACCACCAAGATAATTTACTACTCCTATTTGCAAACACTCACAAGAAGAAAGTCACGGGTGCATTTAGTGAAAAGAATGTAAATATTGCTGTGTAGTGGTGTGTGTAATAAGGTGTTGTGGTCTGTGCGTCTCTGTCACAGGGGAGGACAGATGGCCAGTGTCAGCACCGCTGGCAGAAGGTGCTCAACCCAGAGCTGGTGAAAGGACCCTGGACAAAAGAGGAGGATCAAAAGGTAAGATGAGCTGGGAGTTCCTGCTTTGGAGAGAATAAGGGATGACAAAACAGGTAAACGATAGGTGAGACAGAAGGAAGCTGTGGGGATTATTAGGAGCTGAGTCCAAGCAAAAAAAACACACAAACAAATGTCACAATATGTAATGTATCTTCTACCTTCAGACCTTGAGAGCTGTGCACATGCGCAAGCTTACTTCCCGCCAAAAACCTACTGTGCCTACTTCTTATTTTTCCATTTTTTTCAAATTACATGCTCTGCACTGCGTCATCCCTAATAATACACAGATTTTCCAAGTCATTAATTTAGAGCCAAGCCCTTCCTTGTACAGAGTGAAACTCTTAATGTCGCTCTCTGCTGTTGTGAGTTCCCTAAATGGATCACTGTTCTGCAACAGTGTGGAGAATGTTTCTCTGAAATCTTGGCATCATAACAGAAACACAGGGCTATCAATAATAGCCTGGGCTTCCAACTATGACATCAGAACATTTTTCAGCTGTACCACAAACAGTCAAAGCTTTCTTAACACTGAAGTTGCTATAACAAGTAGGAAGGTGTGATCTCACTCTTGCAGTCTTGGTCCACTCTCCCATAAAGTCAAACATGAATAAAAAACTTGAAAGTGCAACAATAAACAATGAAATTTCCGTACAGGTTATTGACCTCGTACACAAGTATGGCCCCAAACGTTGGTCGGTGATTGCAAAGCATCTCCAGGGGAGGATCGGAAAGCAGTGCCGCGAAAGGTGGCACAATCATCTCAACCCAGAGGTGAAAAAGTCTTCATGGACTCAAGAAGAGGATCGAATCATCTACGAGGCCCACAAACGTCTGGGCAACCGCTGGGCAGAGATCTCCAAGCTTCTTCCTGGACGGTAATACACTGTAACCTTGTGCATTCATTACTCCTCATACTAAGTGACAAAATAGGTAATTTGGTACAAATGTTATGTTTTCTATGCAACAGGACGGATAACTCCATCAAGAACCACTGGAACTCAACCATGAGGAGGAAGGTGGAGCATGAGGGCTACCTGCAAGAAGACGGCAAGACTTTGACATCCACACATACAGGAGGAAAGAGACGCCATCACAGGCTGTGTCCCCCAACAACAATAGCAGAGCCTCAGAGCTGTGATCACAGTCCGCCATCGATACCAGGACCCAGCCAGGTCTCCTTTTAGTTTGTGTGTCATACTTTTTTTATTTTTGTCCTCTGCAAGTTTTACTTAAATGTGGCTCTCTGTGTTTTAGCTGGGAGGATTCTCGTATGATCCTCACAGTGGACACATGATGGACAGTCTCCCTGAAAACTCGGGCTTCATACCAGTGAGTCTTTTTCTGCATGCCAAAGGGGGAAAAACACTTGTCACATTCTTTATTTTTCTGGGCTTTTCATAGATATCCTTGTGATTGCTAACTCTGGACTTCAAGTGAAATGAATGCTTGAATGTCCTGTTATTTTCATCTAACATTCAATAACAAAAGGTGGTGAATTTCAAATTGTCCTGTGTTTTTTTTTTTTTTTTGATGTGCAAATCTGTTATTTATCTGCTTTTCTTAACTCTGTCCTTTCCTCCTGTCCTCTTGACCTCTCTCCTCCCTGACATGTGTTTATTCCAGCCATCCTGCCTGGATGATCCTGACAGAGAGCAAAGAATTAAGGAGCTTGAGCTGCTGCTTATGTCAGCAGAGAATGAAGTCCACCGACAAGTGCAGTGCAGAGGTCCCTATGTAAGAAAAACACACTGAGCGTGTGTTAGCATTCTTAGGCAGCATAGCCCGCCTGTGTCTGTAGCTTACATACGCTGTAAAAAGGGTCATTTTAATATTAAATATAGTCTTAAATTCAAATTGAAGTGCGATAAAAGCTGAATCTTACACATTTTCCTGACATTTTTAGCTTTTATCTGCTTTAATTTTAAAAGGAGAAAAACAACAATGATCCTGGAAATTCCATTGACAAATCTCCTCTATTGGTTTTACATTTTGGTGTAATTGACCCAGTGATGGACTTTTTTACAGTGTATAGATGTGAAAACAAGAATGGCGCACATGTATGCGTGCCTGTAGCCTGATATGCTGTAGTGTTGCTGTAGTAACTGCCTTCCCCATTTTGCTACTCAATCAAACTGGACTGAAGCTGTGCTTGGACGCCACCTACACCCCATAATGCCATTATTCGCATCACAAACCTGCTCCTTCATCTCCTTCAGCCCTCATGCCCTCACTCAGCCCGCAGTTTGGTTTTTGACCCAAGCACTGTCTGACCTGACTCTGTTCTGTCCCCTCCAACATTGTCCTCACATTTCATTCTCAACTCCATTCTCCACAGTCACTGACATTATATTGTATAGTGGTCAAGATTTAGATGTTTAGATGAAAACTTTCTTTCCACTCAAATCATTTCAAAACTGCTGCAAATCTGACAATTTCACACAACACGGTCACATCGAATCAGCCATCAAACTGCTGCCGTAGGCAAAAATCTAACCCCAGCCTTCTCCTCCCCTCCTGTCACTCAGAGCTTGGAGCCGTACTCAGTTTGGTCAGACAGTGTGTCAGAAGATACATTAACCACAAGTAGCAGCAGCCTGGAAGAGCAGGCTGAGAGAAGGCCCTGGAGCAGCCCTGAGCTTCCTCCCGCTCCGACACAGCTTCCTGTCTCTCCCAGTAAATTCCTGGCCGTGGAAGCCAGCACGGTTCTCTCCACCCTGCAGACCATACCGGAGTTTGCGGAAACCATGGAGCTCATCGACTCTGTAAGTAACAGACGGAAAAAAACAGTACAAATGTATAGCGGTATGAATTTATTGAGAATACTTATGAATGTATTAAAGACCTACTGTAGATGTGTTTTGCTCTGCAGGACCCTGTCATGTGGAGCGATATGGCCAGTTTCGACCTGTCGGAGGCAGCTACGCCACCGAGACACAATCTGGCAGGCTACAACACTCTCCTGCAAGAGAGGACGGAGGACAGTTCCATGGGCTACACATTCAACAATTCCACTGCCGTTTCAGGCCAAGAGAAAAACTGTACCTCATTTGGTCTGGCCAGTGTCACCGCCCTGACTCCCATCAACTCCTCCAAACCCTCCCAGACAAACACAGGGAGGAGACGGAGGAGAGAAAGGGGGGAGCCCTCCCCTCTGAGTGAAAGAACCTGTTCCTCTTTTTTGGAAAATAATCCAAATTCTCCAAAGAAAACACCCACAAAATCACTGCCGTTCACCCCATCACGAGTAAATAAAACACTGTAAACTTCAAATTTGTATTTGTGGTTGCACAGGTCATGTGATTGACCCATCTTGTGTGATTCTTTCCTCTCCAGTTCTGCAACCTGGATAACCCTGCCCTCACCTCAACTCCCGTGTGTGGCCAAAGGTGTCTCCTTTACACACCGCTCCACAAAGAAACCACACCTAAGCACCAGAAAGAGAATGATGGGTAAATACATCTGCTCAAAAACAAAGAGGCTATCTTTGCACGGTGTATATCTAAATTAACGTGTCTGATTCTCTTCAACTTTCTAGCTCACGGACACCCAAATTCCGTAAAACTGTAATGATTCCAACACCAAGGACACCGACGCCTTTCAAAAATGCTTTGGCTGCCCAGGAGAAAATGCACGGCCCCCTGAAGATAGAGGTGAGCTGTCAAATATGGCTGACTGTTGTTGCAATTGCGTTATTTATTCAGTCAATTTTTACAAATGTACATGTATATTTGTGTTTTTCAGCCTCAGTCGTTGGCGTTGCTCGAAGAGGACATTCGCGAAGTTCTGAAGCAGGAGACTGGAGCAGACATCTTCCACAGAGCTGACGTCCAACCTGACTACAGAGCATGGAAACACAATGTACGTTTGGCTGTCCTTCATGATTATTCCCTTCTGATATGAGAGGAAAAAAAAGAACAAATGGGAAAATTTACCTCTATGTCCTGTTCTTTGATTTCAGATGGATGGCCCTGCAAGAAAAGTGCGCAAATCCCTTGTTCTTGACCCATGGGCTAAAGACGGCCTCAACGTCCAACTCTTCCAAGAGCAGCTCAACAACACGGAAGTAAGTCATCAAAAAGAGAACAGTTTCAGAAACAAATTTGGTAACCAATACTGAAGTGATGTGCCTCCAGCAGTCCCATTGTTCTGACATCAGCAGTGTCAGCCTGGAAAAAACCTTTCCATCTATAGCTTCTGCAACTAACACTTTATCCTGCTTGTGCACACACAGCTCTTAGTGTGCTTCCCTTTTTTGTTTTCAAGGCATGCTCCATTCTCAATTCCATGATTTAAATGCATCCTTGCAGACATGGATTAGAGGAAGATATCTGGCTGTAGGGAGGTCTTGGCGATCGATATCTTGTTGTCATTTATCAAGGTCGGCGCTCATGTTGCACTTTCCTCAGGTTGATGGTGGGAACCTTAGAAGCTTAGACTGGACCTGGTTGTGTCTTCATCCATACAAACCCTCTTATCTATGGAGAAATGCATTCAATATTCTGTCGCTTTGAATTAAATTTAGGGTCACCTTTAGGGTTGTGTATCAAACTTCAATCATTATGTGGTATCGATGTGATAAGAAGTGATGTATATGCTCTTTATCCGACAATCCATTGATTTTTTTTAATCCTTTTTTTTTTTTTAATGATCTCTTGCAGAAACCAGAGGAAAATCTCCTGACGAGCTCCTCATTGATCAGCCCAATCCCCGAGCAAGAGGAGTGCAGCCACCCTTTGACATCTGCGAGAGAGGAATCCTCAGTCCTCCCCATCGAACAACCCCATCGCTTTACCAGCCTGTGTGTGAAGAAGCTCCCTGCCTCGAAAGCACCAAAGCACGCTACTGTACAGGTTTGTAAAAAACTTGTACAGACTAAAAAAATTTTAGTCTGTTGTAAACAACGTTAATGAAAATACTCACACTAACACACCTATGCACAAAAATGTGCTAATTGAAACCTATTCAAATCACTGTTTTTGATGCATCATTACAAAAACTTGGTCATTTTAAGGGTTAAAAACTTTAAATTAATTAATGTTTGATGTTTATGATGAGTACTGATTTTGTTATAGTAATAATTGATACAATTTTCTTAGCTTCAGTTTTATGAGCACACACTAGGTGTGTTAACGTGAGTATTTTATGAATAAGAAAATAATGATAATGCACATAAACAAATGTTTCTGCTAATCTTTCACATAATATGCCAGGCTGCAACAATCAAACCAAAAGTAATCCAGTTTGCATGAAGTATATTAAAAATGATTAATTTATTGTGTATTTTAGACCATAAGGTGCATTATGACAAAACATGGCAATTTAAGGGTTAAAAGTTTAAAAAAATGCATGAATATTTGATATGTATGGAAAAGACTGATGTTAGAACAATTATGGATTATCCTACTTGAGTAACCGCTGATGTTTTTTCTCTGCAGGTGAGTGAGTGGGAAGCAGTGGTTTATGGGAAGACCGAGGACCAGCTGATTATGACGGAACAGGCCCGTCAATACCTGAACCCTTACCCGTCATCTGGCTCTACCTCAAGGGCCCTTGTGCTTTAAAGCCGTGTCCCCATCCCCCGCTGCACTGGTAACACTACTTACCCCGTCCATCATCCATCCAACAACTAAAACCTCCACTGAATCCCGTAAGAGACAATCCAGTGAAGACAAATGATTTTATTTTTATTTTCGATGCAGAAATGCACTGCCAAGTTTCATCCACAAAAACAGTACAGCTGCTTTTTGTGGTATTATTTCACACAGTAAAATCACTGCCTGAGGTTTTGGCCTGTACTCTCACCTAGCTACATGAGCATTTCTGTACAAACATGAAGGAAAAAGGCTAGATTGTTTTGTTTTCTGCACTAGTTAGTGATGTTGAAACTACCTGCACATACAATAGGCTGTTAGAGAATAGTGTTTATTATTAGCAGCGGCTGCTTCCGAGTTTTATATCGTTAATATATTGTTTTAAATAACAAGATTTTATGACTCACTGTGTGTCGACATGTTAAACTGCCCCTGTTTGCTGTTGCATCTATAGCCTTTTATTTTTAACACACAGACACATACAGTAGAGAATATAATGACACAATAATGAAGGTACACGTCTTTATGGACAGCAGTGTTATTGCTGAGTACTATATCATGGTGGTGTGAAGGTTTTTTTTGGGGGGGATGGAGATGGGAAGCTGTCGTCAGTATTGCACTACTAAGTTGATTTTCTTTGCTGCTGAGAAAAGAGCAGTGAGTTTAAGGGCAAACTGGATAGCACTTGTAATGATATCTTTCTTTTTTATTATTATTTTCTAAAAACAAAACATTTCCTTTCCAAGGCCATAATGTCCGTCGAGACATGGGTTGAATGTATTTCATTGCAATGTAACGTGTGAGAACCTCAAGAATGGAAAAGGTACCTTTTTATTATGTTTATTTCTGTTTTTTTTTTTTTATTTATTATTGGACAGCTCGAAAGCTTAGATATTAATATAAATCAGATACCATGAGGGTTTTTTCTTTCTTAAAGAAGTTTAACTTTAACTGACACAGCAGCCTCAAAGTAACCTATCAACCTAAAAGTCTGTAATGGGAAAAAAAAATTAATGGCCACCATTGTTTTTGGTCACTTAGTGGCCAGTTTTCACATCATCATCAGTGTTCAATAACAGGCAAGAAGGATTTACATTTTTATGTGAAGGCTGTAGGTTTTTATTTATTTAATGTTTACTAATTTATTTATTTCTTTAAAAAAACATTTTAAGAGAAATTATTGAAGAATCTTTATTCAAAATCAGGATTGGGCTACCATTTCATTACTTAGTAGAATGTTCACTGCCATTAATTTAATTTCTCCCCCTCCCCTGGACTGACAGGTTCTAGCAAATTAATGTGTAGTTGAATCTGTGATTGTGTAACATATTATTGATTATTCCTTTGATTTAAATGTGCTCTTTGCTATTAGGTAGCGGGACTCCATCTCTGACCTCTAATCATAGACAAATTGCACTTTTTTTACTCATTTAAGTTTAAATGCTTGTTCTTGTCCTTTTTATTTGTGTGTGTGTGTGTGTGTGTGTACGTGTATGTGTCTTAGATAGATGTCTTCTCATTTTGTTATGGATGCTGACTTTAACACCATGTTATTTTTTGACCTGTTCTTTTCTCTTGTTCTGCTGCTGAAACGTGTTTTAAATGCACTACATACATATGTTGTATAATCCTTTCATGACACATTTTTACACAAATGATTACAGCAATATCTACATTGATCACTGCCACAGCAAGTGTGTCAAAAACCCTTAAGCGAGGGCCCCGATCCCTGCCTGCTCATTCATTTTTTTTTAAATGTAATGTAAATACACAGTGATTCCGGGGAAATGTACGACACAGCGCTTCCATTTTTAACTTCCATTAATCAGACTTTTCCATAATCTGGTTAAGTAATGCTACAGCTATAAATGGTCTTTGTATTATCGGCATTAATGGAACCAGTATTAGTCATAATCTGGATTATCCCGTGTTAAGCGTTCAAGTGAGACTAAAAAAGGGAATCTTGTTGGTGGGGGGGAGAAAAACAGAAAATCAGAACACGACTCTAAAACAGAAAGATGACTCGCATCCATACGAGACACTGAGAGATGACTCTGATCTGTACATATATATATTTGTTACTTGTTGTTTTGGTTTTGTGTTCATGTGTCCGCATGTTAACAAGATCTTGGTACGCATCGTAGGTTCTAGGGACTTAAGTACATAGAACACAGGATAGTAGCATTTGTCATACACTACTGTAGTTACGCGTGAGGAATAACACACACACACACAAGACGCTGGACTTTTTGCTTTCGTTTTTTACCGGGAGAATCACGAGATGTAACACTTGCAAAGTATATTTTGTAGCAGTTGAACTCATAATCCAGGCGATACCATAGAAATCCAGCCGCCGACTATCTTTGTAACCTTGTACTTAATTTGTAAAAAATAAATGCATTTGGTGCATGACCTCTATTCTTCTTATTCAGAAATGTCTCTTTGTGTCTCTGCCATGTGACCCAGCACAAATGAGTGTTTGTTACATGGTGTGTACCGTGTAATACAGTGTTCTGACAATGCTCGCAGCAGGCATTACAAACCTCCTTGAGCTTTTGCCAAAAAGCTGATTCCTTGAGTGCAAGTCTGTGCTTTTAAGTATATTTTGTGGTTTTTTGTGTGTGTCCCCCAGGTGGAGTTGACAGTCAGTCAGGCAGGTGAATGTTTGAAGGCTGTGTTGGACGGATTGATTGAGTAGTTTTAAGACGACGCCCCTGTCACGCGTGCATGTATATGTTGGGATGCTGTCAACTTGGCCTGGGGGTCCAGAGACACGAGCCCCCTCCATCAGAACAAGAGGCCTCTCCACAGGGTCAGCTGCTGGCCCTAAAGGGGCCCACTCACCCGTGACTTAATGCCCCTGGGCTTCTTTTGTCCTCGGGGCTGTTGGTTTTACAGGCCCACTCGCTCAATTGCCCCCACAAATGGAGGGAGGCAAAGATGACTGGCCTTCTGCTGAAGGAGCAGCAGCAGCTCTGCACACGCACGCAAACAATATGCACGTAAATACACGAGCGTCGCATTGCGCACCGTGTCTACTTAATCAATCCGGCCCTCCCTTCTTGCTCATTCTTGTACAAGAGCGCCTTTTGTTCTTGTGTGACCCGCGCCGCGAGTTGAAAGACGTCGGGACCTTTTTCCTCTTAATTGGTTATTGACAGCCACGGCCTTTTGCACCTTATGCTTCACGCACGTGTTTAAGAGAAGCTACGCCTTGCTTAATAGTGACTTATTGACATGCGGTTGGGGGAAACTTGTGCGCACAGGCTGGTTAAAATAGAGATTTATTCCCGCCGTGTGCCACAGTTGCCCTTTTGTAATTTAATGCACCAAAAACCTGGAAGTACTCTGCATTTTCTGCCTTGGCATTAACCAAGATATTTGTGTCTACCTTGTGCACCCAAGACACAACACAGTCCCCGAACATCCATCCAGATCTTCTCTGCCCACTTCCTCGAAGCACACACCCATCGGCAAGCACACGCACACACACCCAGTGTTTGCCTTTGTGTATGCTAGACAGCAGATGGCAGCCCATTATAAGGCTGACAGAACAGTCATCTGGCAGGCACCCTGTTACCCCTCCTCCGGCTCTCCCCCCGCCCCCCCATTCCCCAGAAGACGGCACAAAACAGCAGGGATAGGGACACTTTTGGGCGGGAGAGTTCACAGCCCTGGGATTGTGTGTGTGTTGGTGTGTGTGAGAGTTAAAATTGGACCATGGCCTTTCCGCCCTCATATATAGGTCACTATTTCCACTTGTGTGTGTGTGTGTGTGTGTGTGTCTGTATACGCAGCGTTTGAGGTGAGTCTGCCTCCTGCTTGACTCGGGGCTTGCTATGTTTTGAAGCCTTATTGAATCTGAATAAATCACATTCGAGCATAATGTAAGTGAGCGCTAATCCCCCGGTGGAGGAAAAAAAAGAAGAAGCCAGCAGCTGTCAAGAGAAGTGATGTCTCTTTCTTTCTTTTTTACACGCCTTCAATCCATACCCGTATTATACAGTAGATTATTCCTTTTATCAAAGAAACCTTGTTAAAGTCTGTAATCCTCTTTATGCCGAGGTATTCTCCGTCACTCCCAGTTGAATAAGTCATCCAGAGATAAGCCCTAACGGTGTACAGCAGTACTGTACATGCACAGTTGCACAGGAGACAACAGTGGAGAGGCAAGAAATGCCTCAGAAACACTGGCCCCAGAGCGACTGCCTCCCACAGTCTTTATTACAAAGGATTATATCAAACAGTGGGGGAGGAGGAGGAGCACTGTGATTTCCCACAAAGGTCAAGGCCAAGGTGAGGACACGGCTCGGTGTTTGTGTCCTCTGCGAGAAGGGAAACTACAGTCTACCCTGCACTGCCCCTTCTTTCACGGGGGGGGGGACACGCTGCGAGGCACCACAGAAGAAGACGTGACTTCTGAGGGCTGCTTTAGTGTTGCTGGGGTAACTGGCACAATCCCCTGGTCTTTCGGCGAGGATTTTTTTTCTTCTTTCGGGCAGGCCTCAATTACACTTCCTTTCGCTTGAGAGAGTTTTCTATAAAATAGGAGGGAGGCCCAGTGTGCTCGGAGGAAAATGAACAAGAGTATGTATGTATGAGGTAATATAGTGAGGCATGTTTCCACTGAAATACAGAGATGGACGCTGGTCAGGATTTGGATTTGAGTATTATACAGCAAATACACTCACCAGCCACTTTATCAGGTACAGACACGATGTGCTCCTCTTCTGCTGTCGCCAATTTACTTCAAGGTTCAAGGTTTTTTTTGCATACTTTGCAACAAGTGGTTATGTGAGTTACTGTAACTAGATTTTTTCTCTTTTCCGGACCATACTCTGTAAACCCCAGAGATTGTTGCGTGTGAAAAATCCACAGTAAAAGGTCAGCCCCCTTCCATACGTCACACAAATCACCTTTTCCTCCCCGTTGTGATGCTCAGCCTAAACTTCAGCGAGTTGTCCTGACCATGACTACACACCTAAAAGCTGTGGGTCGCTGTCTTGTGACTGAGAGATTAGATATTTGATATTTGAGTTACATGAACATGCACTTACTGTATCACTACCTTGTTGACTGTGATCATACATATACTATATATATATATATTTAATTTCATCTTTCCATGCTGAAAAACAAGGACCAAACTGTAGCTGTACATTCACATTTTCAGGCATGTCACACCTTGCATCACAGCGGACACTGTCCATATGATCAGGTGGTGTGTGTGTGTGTGCATTCACAGTTTGTTGTGTTTGGCCTCTTTGGTTTCCTGAAATGCAGCCAAGTCGAGAACAACCGATAATTGCAATGGAGACTCGCTCATATTGCTTCCACCACGTCCCCACAGTGAGCTCGGGCTCAGTCACCCAGGGACAAAGAGACGGGCCTCCTAGTCGCCCTCGAAGGCCCCATTGGTGGCTCCCTGGCATTCAGTCTTTTTCCGGCACTTGGATAGAATCCTGTGGAGCAGACCCGGGGATCTGTGGCTCTGAGGTTGGGAGGCCACAGGCTGAGGAAGAGGGATCTGGGGCCTGTGCGCCAAGAACGGGTTCTTGCTCTCGCCGCGACCCTCATCCAGTGCCAGTCCACCTCCTACCCCTCCTGTTGCTCCTGCCACTCCTCCTCTGCTCCCCCTCCTGAGCCCCTGCAGAATGTGTCCACTGGGGGACAAAGAGGAAATAACAAACACAAAGGCCCTGTTTATTCCTCATGACCCAAATTCCTCTGCTGGTAGAGAAGACAGGCACGGAGCTCTACAGAGGGCTCTGTGTAGTATGTGTGTGTGTGTGTGTGTGTTTCTTACCTCTTTAGGACCTTTTTCTGGCATAAACACTGACCTTGTCAGGGCCAGTGGTCCTAAAAGACAGGGGTCTGCAACCTTTACTGTTAAAAGAGCCATTTTTGTCCCTTCTGCACCCAATTAAATGAAATCTGGAGCCACTAAAAACCTGATAGTATAATGTATAAGGTTTTATATATAGATATAATATATAACTGTATATAAAAACATAGTTTGTTGCATTTATGGAATCTAAAAAAGTAGAAAAAGACACAAGTTTGTCAGGTTCTGGGACGTTTCCAATATCAATATTTGACACATATTTTAGTGGACGCAATATTACGCTTTACTGCTTTATTTTCTTCGCCTTGATCCCTAGAAAATTGTCCACTTTGAAAGCAAGGAAATAAAGAAAAACGCATTTTTTTCCAAGCTATAGGGAGCCACTGCAGCAGTGTTGAAGAGCCACATGCGGCTCTAGAGCAATAGGTTGCAGACCCCTGGTCTAAAATGACTATCAGACAAATATCGCTATCATAAAAGTGGTATAGTCCCAAAAACAAAAACAAAAAACAAGTCAGTTTAAGTTTATGTTTAGGCATTAATTGGTTATGGTTTATGTCTATTAATGGATGTTTGTGTAGCTATTCTAAGACAAATAGCTGCACAAACCTGTGTGCATTTGTTGACGTGTAATAAAAAAGTCATCTACATTCACAGAAACTGCAAGAGATACTGCGTCCTATCGTATTTGGAGATAAAAGATGAAGATGAAGACCGGAATAGAAGTAGTTACCTGAGTATTGTTTTAATGTTTGCTCATATTTACATTTCTCTTTCAGATGAGAAACTACAAAGACTTCTCTTTCCCCGCTTCTTTTAATGAGATGCAATGCAGTGAGAGGGGATTGACTGGTGTGTGTGTGTGTGTGTGTGTAGTAATCAGCGTGCTTTGTCATCTAATGAGGGACAAGAGGACCACCTGTTCAGGGGCGCTGGGTGGAGAGCAGAGGGACAGGACTTTGGTGATGGGGGGATGTGTTGAACAGCTGCTGGCTGCTGCTGCTGACTGCTGCTGTTTGTGTGTGATGTGTGTATACATACATGTTTTTGAAGGGGGCATACATGTGTTTGTGTTTTTGTTAGTGTTGTGTGAGTTCACACTTACTTTGTCTGTCTTCTGCGCACACCTGAGTTGCCGTCCCACGCCGAGCTTCTCAGAGACAAAGTCCTGTGCAGGTCTTTGGGAGGACGATGCATCTGAGAGTGAAAACAAAAAATGTCGCATCGACGCTGCTTTTGATAATGTCCTTAATTTGTGCTTATTATAACAATTTTTGCTGAAAATCATTTAGATAGATAGCCTTTCTGGTCACAGAGTGCTGATATAGTTCAGAGTCCTCAGTTTTCTCAGCAGGTGGAGGCATTGTTGTGCTTTTCTATGCCCGGGTTAGACATTTGTAGGGCACAGAAACCTATGAAACCTTTCGTTTCATTTTAGCTTATACTTAATAAATGAAAATGCCTGATTTTGATGCCCCAAAAAGCAAGTTATACATACGTCATTTATAAGCAAATAATACAGACATGAGATAGTCACCGGATCCTACATTTCCCATATTGCAACTGACTTTCACTAAAGCCTAAATGTGACCTTTTTTATTAGACCTTGCATCGTAAAAAACTACAATTTTTTGTAATTCTAGGTCTCACTTGGAAGAGATTAGAATCTTGAAGTGAACCAGTCACATCTTCCTTTAAATATAACCCTATCAAAATATTTCAACAGAAATAATGAAAGCGTTGCAAGATAATAAAATCCTCACAGAAGCTGATAGTCAACATGGTCAAAATAAAGCACAATCTCCTCTCTCGCAGCAGCAGCAGAGAGCAGTCTTACTGCATTGCTGAGCACAAACCAACCTGGCTCAGCTCCATCACACAGGAGGCGGGGAAGTAGCCCTGCTGGCCGTCTTGCCTCCTCCCAAACCACCTCTCCTCCTCGTGTTTAGACAGCACCAGGATGACGTCACCCGGACGTAGCTGCAGCTCGTCTGGCCAGTGAGGCCTGTAGCTGTGCACCACCACCATCTAATGGACACAGAGAAGAGCAGCAGCCTCTTTTTTTTATTAACCTGAACTGCAATTCTGTATTATTTTTATACATAAATAAGATCAGTCTGGTTGCAATGACGTAAGGTGTCGTCGTCAGTGTCCGGTGCTGTGCAGTCTGCGGGTCAGATGAATGAAGTGAATGGAGCGGGATTATCCGAGAGTCCGAGACTAAGCTGTGCGGTGAAATAGAAACCCTAAATCTGGCTCTACTCTTCATTATCTGTTCCACCTAAATGTGGCACATATTCCTCTGCGGAATTAGTTAAATGGAAACACATAATGGAGGGACAGGAAATTGATTGACATCAATGTCAAACTCACATCCGTCACTTTGGAGTATGAGGAACACATGACAGTACATAGAGAATGCAGGCAAATATTCAGCTTTCTATCAGGGAGTGGATGTTTGCATGAAGAAGAACGTTCACTTGCCTGCTCAGCCTCAGCTCTGTGTCGATATCTCCCTGTGAGTCAGCAAAAATGAAGAGTTTTATCATCACAGTTCTTTCAGAGTCAACGCAACCTTGTCCTTCAGCATTGAAGTGATTGACATTGGAAAGAAGACCATTACTTATTAATCACTTCCGTCAGCATAGATGCCAAACATCTAACACTGTAAATAATGTCATGCCACACCACGCTTCACTGCGGACGCCGTTTTTCACTCACCTTGTGGAGCAAGGACAGTGGTGAAGACTTCAAAGTGCTCATGGCTGTGCATGTAGATGTGCTGCATTGTGAAGATCTGAAAACTTAAACACTGATCTGATCTGAGGCTCCTTCACGTCTCCCTCTGCTCCCTCTCTCTCTCTCGCTCTGCACCACCTTGAAGTAAATACAGCTGACTAATCCACTGCAGCACTGACTAGAGCAGAGCAGGACACACAAGACTTAAAGCAGCAGCTGAAACAAAAAAGTTTGATTTTTAAATTCCACCCTGACGTCATCCACTGTGAGGGCATCATAGTCCAGTTCTGACTGTAGGCTATCATTTGAGCGCAGGCCTTAATTGTTTTGGTTTCTGCGTTGGAGTGAAACCAAGTATAGATTTCAGTTTTAAAGACGTGTTACTGAGAGAGAGGTGAAAAGACTGTGTAGGAGCCAGTATTGAGTTAATTTAGTTTAAACAATTAATGCTTTAATGTACAATTTGTGTCGGTGGATGTGTCTTGATTTGAGGATTTGAGGAAATTGACTTGAGGAATCTCAAGCAGATCCTAGTGTTCTTTTGCGTCTGAACACCGGCAAAGTCGACAAAACTAATAACAATTCTATCAATGTTATACTTAAAGACAGGGGAATGTCCCAATGTCTCAAACCCAAAGCAAAGCAAAGCAAAACTCGATTAAACTGAACAACTGCACATCTTCTGGGAAGCTTCTCCGCTATCTCGTTCACGCGGGAAAACTCATCTACCGCCAAAAAATCTCATTAAAACAAATGATTTTAGGGGAATGCAATATGCTTCTGTAGATTTCATCCTTGACCACCTCATCTTCATGCCCCTGCCTATTGTTCTATGACCATCTGGTCACACATGCGCGCGAGGCAAAGTTTGGAGGCCGCTGTCGGTGTCCGCCTGACGTGGACGTGAATTCATAATTTCACCTCATCAACGGGTGCCTGGGTGATTTAGGGGTTATTGACTGTGTGCCGTTTTCCATGGGCCTGGATGAGCAGGGACAAAGATGAATGAGCTTGGGAGGACAGGGCGGCGGCGGTGGATCGCTCAACAGATGGTGATTGAAGCCACCACCACCACCACCTCCTCCTTCTCCTCTACCTCCTCCTCCTCCCTCTCCGGTGCGATGGAGCTTGGCTGTGAGCTTGTGTCAGCGATTAAAAAGCATCCATCAGTAACACGAGAGATCACTGAGCCGCGTGATCGCATCCGAGCACAACGGTGTCTCCTGTAATCCTGGGAATCTCAAGTCCACATTTTGTTTTCCTACTATACAAACTGTTCATAGGTTGACCATTAATTAAGTTGCCGCAATGGAAACAGCTGTTAACACTTCATTAGGGCAACCTGTTCAACTGCTTGTTAATACATACATCTACTCGGGGCCAAGCGGGCCTTTTCTGTGGCTGACCCCAAACTTTGGAACGAGTTACCCATGGATATTAAATCCACCTTTGGTTGTGCTTTGACTTGAGTGAGTGTAGACGTGGTTAAGATGACCAGTTGAAGTTAAAACTAACTTTAAAAAATATGGGATTTAAGTGACTTTGAACATGGCTCGGTTGTCTGGGATTTTCAAGTACGACCCTCTGTAGAATTTACAATTTGGACTTTAAAGGGAAAATATTCAGTGAAAATATTGGGGCAAAAATGTCTTGTCGATGCCGGCGGTCAAAGGTGAATGGCACAGACCAATTTGGATTGATATGAAGGCGACAGTCACTACAACTGAGGCATGAAGACGACGCAAGTAGATGGTCTACAGGACCAGATGCCACTCTTTTATGTGTCCCGTGTACCTCATCTGTCGACCTTGGTGTGGTGTGACCCTGAGTGACCCTCAGAGCTCCTGTTAGGGCCACCCATGCCACCATAGGGTAGGGTCCAGACAAAGAGGTGCACACTAGTCCTCCAGGTTGGAGGCTGGAGCTCCATTTAGTAAATAAAAACTGACGAAGAAGAAGAAGTTGCTGTCCCTAAACGCCGTACCTAATAAAGTGGAAAAAAGAGGAAAACACCTGTGGTGTGGGCTGAACATGAAAGCACAAACCTGTAAAGACTACAAAACACCACAGGGCTCAGGCTAATATGCTGAATGGAATCATAGAATATAGGTAATAATTGACTTTTTTTATGGATTTAAAATGTCCACACGTGTATTTAAAAGGTGAATCATTCTTGCTAAAAGAACTTTTTGTTGCTCGTCTCACTGCACCTCATTCATTCAGTCATTCAGTGTGATGCCTCCAGTCTGGACACCGAAGCCAAAGGAAAGAGCTTTACATAACAAAAAAAACCAACCCTCAGATAAGCCGCTTAGAAAACCAACCAGAAGTTTACTTCCAGGAAAACACACAGAACGGCTCTAAGTTAAAAAAAACTTATCAGTTTGAACTCTTTAAATAAACAAAAAAATAACAAAATGTTGATATCATATAGAGCTTGAATCTGCAAACACAAGACAATGTAGATTTCATAATCTCCATCAATTATTTCATTAAAACCTCATTACATGCATTTGTTTACTGTAATAATGTTTATTTTATATGTATGACTGCGTTCATGTCATGACATTTTTGACAATTACAGTTAAACTCATGGGTGATTATTCAAATCCTTGAATGTGAGTTGTATAATATTATTTATATAATTCAAATCAAAAATCCCATAATACTGTGATCCATTCTCAGTAGTTTTTGCATTATACAGCAGATATTTAGAACATTTGCTGTATATTTTATGACCTGTTAATTATTTTTACTCTCATGTGTATTAACAGATTCAATGATAAATGTGAATTTATAACTAAACAAAATAAGTGACACATTTAACCAAGATTTAAAAACAGACTGAAACACCAGTAATCAGTGTTATTCGGAATAAAATAGCGTTCTTGTTCATGACGTTTTTCTCCATTCATAATTTTACATACTATACATTTAATAATATAGCTGTCCCGACATCAAAAACAAGTATCTACTGATACTGATATTACTCTGATACAGTAATTTTAAACCATTTATGAACGTATGAAGCTGTTAATAACACATTTGTGCTGAGTCATTTTAAAGACATAATTCTCCAACTGTGTCACAAATATTATTCTCCCAAGAGAGAAGAAATTAACAGCCCAAACATGACTCAGCTAAAAATGATTTTGCTGTTTTTATTTACATGTTTACAGTCTGTGCATAGTGAAGCATGTAATATATATATCCATGTAAAGGCTTTTTGGTTTGTATGGTATTTTACATTTCATCCGTCCAACAACCGATCTTTTAAATATTTATATTTAAAAGATTTCATGTTGATCATTTACATTTCCCAAACCTCAACACAACAGCATTGAAATATCTCGTTGTGTCCACAAACCCAATATATTCAGTTCATTTAGTAGAAAAATATTGAATTAATTACCAAATATTAATGGATTTTACTAAATCATTGTTGACCTATTTACCGGGCACTGTCTTACTCAGAATTCTGTTTTAATCTGGTTCATATCAGAATATAATAAATTGTGCTTTTCCTGCTGTGACAAGAAAGAAATTAACTCAATTAAGATTAAGAAAAGGAAACATAATCTGATTTTAATTTGCCTCAGTGTTGTGGATTAATAGGAGACACACGTGTACAGTAAAGTTAATTTCCACAGTGGAGCCTTGGACATGATGGACACAGTCATTGATACTGTTGTTGAATCAAACAGTCAGTTTGTATTTTGCATCGTGAATGTTTATATGATGATGATGATGTAGAAGAATCAGGACAGAGCAGGTACAAAGTTCTCAGTGCTTCCCAGCCTTAGATCTCCTCTTCCCTCCTCCTCCTGCTGCTGCTTTACCTCCTGGCTTTCCTCCTGGTTTACCCCCTGGTTTTCCACCAGGTTTACCTCCTCCTTTACCACCTTTACCACCTTTCCCACCTTTGCCTTTCCCTGACATGTTTCCCTTGCGTCCCTTCTTCCCGGCTCCCTTCCTGTGCCTGGCTGCTGCCTCCTCTCTGTCCTCCTCCCTCATCTGCTTGTTCACAGCCTTGGTCACGTCCAGCTTGGGTCTCTTGCTGCCCATGAGCTTCAGCAGCTCCAGCTGCTTGTGCTTCTCGCTGGAGAAGTCGCCAATGAGCGGCTCAAACTTCCTCTTCTTCCCAGTGTTCCTCGGCGCCTTCTCTTTGGGCAGCCGGTCCTGGAACCTCCCCGCGGAGGCTGTGGATGTTTTGGCCACGCTCACGGCTCTGTTCAGCTCATCTTTGGACGGCTGTGCCGTGGGGATCAGGCCCACGCCCGGCGTTTTGCCCTTCTGCGTTCTGGCGATGTTCCTCAGCCTGTTCAGCTCGTTCTTGGCCACTCGCTCCTTCTTGGCTGTGGTGCGTTTCGCGAACTGGTCCTCATTCGGGTCTGCAGTCTCTGGCACCTCAATCAGCCACTCCTTGGTGTCGTCCTTGACCCGTTTGTAGCCCCAGCGCCTCCTCCACTCCTTAGCAGTTTCATCCCACACCAGGTTGGTCTTCTTCTTCTTCTGAATGCCTTTCAGTTTGGCGAACTGCTCCCACTTGGTTGGTGGTTTGGCCTTCGGAGGCGGCTTCTCCCGGGGCAGCGGGGTCGTCGGCTCCGGTAGTTTAGCCACAATCACCTGCTCGACCCTCTCCGTGGGCAGTTTCCAGACCTCGTTGATGAGCAGTTGCGTGTTGTCACGAGCGAGCGAGCGCAGGAAGTCCTCCTTCTTTTGCGCCCCGAAGCTCCGCGACTCGACGGGGTTTTTGTCGCACGCCAGCAGATTCCCGACGTCAAACTCCAGGTCCAGCGCTTTGTGGACGGAGATGCTCCGCAGCTTCTCCGCTTCATCCTGCTCCGCTTTTGCCAGCAGCTCCTCCACACTACATGCAGCCATGTTTGTCAGTGACACTGCTCCGCTCCTCCTCCACGTGTGGAACGACAGAAACACACTCAAAGTGCTTCCGGGTCAGAGTTCGCCTGAGGGGAACTTCCGCTACCGGCCACAAGATGGCGACATCGTTCCGTTTCACTCGCATGTGTTTGAGGCTGACGTAAACCACAACCAAGGAGAACATGGAGCACTTTTCAAGTATTTTCAAGGTAATTATATAACCTACAACTCTATCTATCTGTCTGTCAACTACATACAGTTTGAAATATGTAAATAGAGAGTCTATTGTAAACATAAGAAAATAATTCACATTTCTTCAGAAACAAACCCTGTTTCTCTTTTAATGCGAGGAAACGGCGTGTTGCTGTCACTTTCTTGTCACTTCTTGATTATGGAGATATTATTTATTTTGAATGACAAAGATTCATTACAGGCTGTAGGCCTCTCACACAACATTGCACCTTGTAGTCTTAGGTCAGCTGGTCATCAGTGTCTGTGCGCAGACTCTTGCTTTGGTATTATTTCATTTATAAAAATATACTAGGCCTGTTGCCCACATACAGTATGTATCCACCTACAAGTCACATACTCATGTCATAGCCTTCGTTCCCAGGACTTCATCATCACTTACTGTCCCCTCTGTCCGCACAGAGCTTGGCAAAAAGGCATTTTCCTACTTTGCCCCCTCAACCTGGAACAATAGCTTCAGCAGAGTCTCAAGTTGTCTAGCTTGATTCCGTTAGCAGATTAGGGCTGCAACTAAGGATTATTTTCATAATCTGACAATTCTTTTCGATGAATGGAGTAATCGTTTTGTCCATAAATGTCACAAAATGTTGGTCAGTTGTTTCTCAAACCTGGAAAGGACAATGTTCTCAAATGTCTCGTCTTGTTGTCTTGTCCAAAAACTAAAAATGATTCAATTCTAAAGATTTCTTTGTTATGTGGAGCAAAGAAACCAGAAAATATTCACATTTAAGAAGCTGAAAAATCAGAAAACTTCTTTTAATTCCTTAAAAACACTCAATTTGATTAATTGATGGTCAAAAGAGTTGACGATTCAATTAGTAATCGATTAATAATGGATTAATCGAGTAATTGTTTCAGCCCTATAGCAGATTCACTGGAGAGGACATCTTTGGGAACCTGCTCCTCCTTCTAGTATTTATTTTATCTGTTTATTCACTTGACATTTTGCTCATTTCCTTTATTGTTATGTTGTCCTTCTGTAATGCTCGTTGTTGTGATTGTCCTCAACAGGTCTATCTTGAAAATGAGTCATAATGGGAAAACCTGTATAAATAAAGTCCTTCATTTACCCTGTTAGAAAACACTGTAAAGTGTCTTAGTTCAATTCCAAACATTTGATTACAACACTCTCTTTGTGAAAAGTGAACTTTCAGTGACATGTTTGCACAAACCTCATCATGTCACAGTTTGTCACATTGTTTATATGCTAAGGTTTAGGAAGGAGACAGAGAAACATGAGGTCCTTTCATCAGAAATAAGGGTTGAAAATTAATCTGCTCAGAGACGCCGGAACATCAGCAGATGGAAATAATGTAACATATTAACAAAAAGAGAGTTTGATTAAACAACAACCTTTTATGTAACTGTTATTACAAATTATCTGTTCATTTGTTTTCCAAACAAACATTAAATGGAGAGTATTCTAAGTTTGGGTGTGCAAACTCTTCTTGTAATAAAAATAAATTACATACATCCTTTTGGTGCGTTCTTATCCAAGAGCTTCTCTGCTGTGAGGCTTTGCGTCATTTTTAAAGTTATGAAGTTACTTATAATAGGATTACTGTATGAAATTGTTTAAGAGAGATTAGTTTCAGTGGCATATTAATATATAACATGTATATATACCCCTACCACCTCTGTACTGTATTCTGCAAACGTTTTTTTTCCCACAGATCCATAGCTTATAACAACTCTATTTTTATCCTTGTCTCTTCCACTAATTTGAAGGTGGAGACTGAGGAGGGGACGGGGGAGGAGGAGGGGTTTCCTATTACGACCGACTGGCTGCTCATGGCTCAAAGACAGTGGTGTTATTATTTTTGGGCTCTCGTAATTACATTCATCGCCACACTTGCAATGTGAATGCTAACGCTCTGACAGGCACGGACGGAGATAAGGTCACAAGTGATGCCGTGTTTGAGAAGATGTGAGAAGTGAAATGCGTAATTAGTGGCCCAAAGTCCCTGCTCTGTAGACAAGGCTATAAGGTCCTCTGTGACGTAGCTTGTTGAAAAAAATAATAATAATAATCACCCATTTCAAGATCCACTCAGATTCCTGTCTTCCACTGGCTTCACTAGTGTTAAGAACAGATATATATACATATTTATGTGTATATATATGTGTGTGTGTGTTTTCTGATGACTCTTAAACCAGGGTGAATTAATCCACACAGGATTACTTTTCCACAGTGTTTCTTTGATGGAAGAACACACACACACACACACACCACAGACCAGATAAGGTCCTCTTTGAGGCCTCTCTTTCTCAGACACACACAGCTGGTAAATGTGCGTAAAAGGATCAGGTTTGGTAAGAGAGCCACTGCTGATTTTCCTAGTTTCTTTTTTTAGTTTGAGCCAAACTGGATCAAACCTCTTTATATCGGATAAATTCCTTTACTCGTTGTTTCCACAAGTCGCTGAAAAATGTACTTGCTGACTGTTCATGAGAGTTTCAGTGTTAGGGACACGTCCACAGCCTTCCTTGCGTAGAGCGTAATATAACATTTCAAAACTTTAGATTACATTTTGTTAGGTTTACATCAGTATGGAAAGAACTATAGAGGAGATGTCGACCTGAATCTGAATCATGCCCCTATTTTAGTAATTCAAAAGTTCAACATTTCACTCGTCATATTGATGGACAACTCTGCCTCAATCTAAATGGAAACTAAATTAAAAAGCCCTGAAACTTTGTCTCTTATGTATTTTCATTCAGACAACTTTCAAGCATTTTAAAATGTTGATTGAAGCAGGGAAACAAATCTGTCGAGTTTGGCGCCTGGACTCGACTGATCTCAGCTGATGACTGAGTGAATATATTACACCCTCTCTATCTGTGTCTACAGGTGGACGCTGTGGTGCTGGTGGAGCTGGAGAGCAGGCAGTGACGCTGGAAGGAACCAGGAGTTGAATGGAATGACAGAGAGAGAGAGAGAGATGGATGGAAGTGTTGCAGTTTAAACACACTGATGTTTGTCTGGTGAGTGACACGTGTCATGTGCACGCAGTGCGGCTCGAGTTGGCTGGTTTCACTACATTTAAAGCAGAGGTCTCTCCACTTGATATAAAGTTATAAATTATTGTAATAATGAGGGTTTTCCAAATAATTCAAAATGAGTGAAAAGGGGGTTTGTCTTGACATCAAAGGACGTATATATATATATATATATATATATATATATATATACATACATATATATATTTATGATGTAAAATATATAATAATATATTATTATTTCTGCAATATCCCACACACCTACAGTAGGTGTGTACTCTAATACAGAGTTTTAAAAATAGTAAAAAAGAGAAAAAGTTGTAATATCGTTTACCACTTTTTTTTACCCCCCAGTGTGGCCCTAATACTGGCCCCTCTTCTGACCAGTCTAGATGCTCATTGCCCCCCAAGTTATTTGAGTTTGAGACCCTTGATTGAAAGTGTTATATTGAAATAAATAATGTGGGATTTGCCACTTTCATGTAAGAAGTGAAGTTCAGAAGGTCACGGAATGGAAAAACAAATTCACGTCAAATTGTATCATCTGATTGAACTTAACCCTGAACCATCTCCAAATACTTACATACACCAGTGGTCCCAAACATGTGGCTCTTCGATTGGAATCTATGTGGCCCGTTATTCATCAAATCGTTATTCATCAAATCATGTAAATCATGTAAATTACTGTCACAAATGTCGTTGTTGAGATATTGTGATGGAATATTGTGATATAATTTTAAGCTCATATCGTCCTTTATGTTTATTATTCTCTATTATGTTTTTCTATAATGTTAATTTAATGACTAGCACCTAGTTAAATCCCAGCACAAAACAAAAACATCCACTAACTCCCAGTCTACACATCAAATATAACTATCTTTGTCAGGCCTTCAAAAAATGCTTTGCTAGTGTTCAGATCAGTTTGAGAAAGAACAATGAGACAAGAATGATGGCGACAGTTTGATCCCTGCTCTTCCAGTGACGTACTTGAGGCCTTGCAAGTTTCTAGGAGCTCAAATAGACGAGAACCAACTTGATTAATTCTTTCTAAAACTATTTGCTGAGCAAATACTGTATAATCTCTTTTGTTTCAAAGGGCAAGTTTCCTCGTGTTTTGAATTCAACCCGTGTGAAGGTGGTGATGCACAAAAAATGACTGTCTCCAAATTCCAAACTACTTTGCTGAAAAAAGACCCTCAAATGTCTGGACTGTGCTCAAATATTCATTAATTTTTTTCGTCTGTGTCTGTTTGCATTTTGATCAAATCACAGCAACATTTCAGTGGTGGCATCGGTTAGAAGTGGAATGATGTTTGCCGTAGATAATAAGAGACACCGTGCTCCTCTTTATGTGGATCTGTCAAAAAGTTTCGACACAGATGTTTGTTCTCTACTCTTCCAAATATTATGTAACACTGGTGTTGGTCTCTTGAGAATTTGCTGGTCTGAAAGACGCCAGTGTGTGAAGTTGAGGTTTTTACCGGTGATAACGGGTCAAGTTTGGGTCCCAGCCTTTCAGTAGCATTTAATAAAGACATGATCTCTTCTCTGAGTGGTTATAAAACCCATCTTTATGCCGATGATATGATTATATATTGTACAGATAAAAGTGCAGAGCAGACCATGGACAACCTAGTTATCTTTTTTCTTTTTCGTTTTTGTAATGGGCTCGGTGTTCCCATGCCTCCTTCTCCTCTAAGACTTCTCTCATTGAGCTCATGAAGGCTTCTCATGGCTGATCAATAAGGCTTTAATATGGCCTTGATCCAAACACGAGGCTTTGTGAGTATTATGTTTTTTTTTTTTTTTTTTTTAAAGAATACATTAATGTAAGCAAGGACACAAAAGTAGAGAATCTCTAACACAGTTAGTGGTTTGAATTACATACTGAACATGCACAAAGTGATAATATTGCACTGTTCACTTGATTTGAATCTTTTCACTCTGCTTTTGTATTATTATTTCATTGTATGGCTTCTACATGCTTGTCATCCTCGTCTTTAAATACCTGCACGCTGGTGGCCACAATGATCGTGACTCACAAGGAGGGCATGAAAAAGAAAAAAAAGAAGGTTCATTCATGCAAAAACAAGCTTGGGGGGGCTTGAAACTTCTTCTTCTTCTCTTCTTCTCTTCTTCTTCTTCTTCTTCTGTGAGAAATTGACCTGTTGGCATCAGAGACGAGGTGAGAGTGCTAGAGGAGCAGATATAGAAACGGAGCAAAATAATCTCATCAGCACCATGCGGGCATAAATCAGACATGACGAGCTGTTGACAGTTTGCATGTGTATTTATAGTTTGTTTATTGTTACATGCATTTCTTTGGCTTGAAGATTTTCTGTCTCCCGAAAGCAAAACATGCCTTTTATATTTTAAAACAGTAATGCATGACTTTTAAATATAAAGAAACATCTTTTAAATTCAAACCAGTGTCAAAATTAATTGACACAATTATGCTGATGAAACTCAATATTCCAGTGTTTAATGTTTATCTTATTTTGCCCGGTCATTCCTGATTCATTCACAGTTGCCTCCGCCCACTCCTGCGCTGCGACTGTATACAAATTGCTCCCTCGGTCAAGTCTTGATAGTTTTGCGTGACAGAACCAGGGAAATTGACGCATGGCAGGTCTAACACGTGACGTAGAGGCCGTCGGGAGGCTTATAAATATTCCCTGAACATACAGTGAACCTACAGATCCATCACTGTGGTAAATATCATGGCAAACAGCTTCACGTGACACGATTTTCTCAGAAAGAAATCAATAAAAGGGGACTGTGTGTGTGTCCACGCTGACACTAAGCTGCTCATGCAAAAAAAAACAATTCACATGACTGAGCCATTAGCTGACCGGCTTAGGCACTTTTGTAGATTACATTCTTGACTTCCTGTTTCCACAGCGAGAGGGAAATGAGTGAGTTTAGTCTGCTGACAGTTGAGGTCAGAGCTTTTTTTTTTATTGATCTGCTATCGTTGGGACAGAGACACCATTTGGCCCTGTGCAATGTCTCACAACAACAACCTGCTGCTCCCCAAACTACCGCCTGCACCACATGGTAGCTCTCACTCCACAAGAAGAGACATGGAAGATGCAATGAATCATCTGGGTTTTTTTCCTGGGTAAAGCAGCATCAACAAGGGTGTTGCAGACACAGTCGCTTTGTTGCATCACTTGTATTCATTTCAAACCTTTTAAACCACAACAAAAGAGGGCAAAGGGTAATGCTGTGTTCGGACGTCTGGCTGTGGCAGGTGTTATTGAGTCGCCGGCTCACAGTGGGTGTTGATGTTTGCAGGTACGCGGGAAACATTCGTGATCCAGTTGGAGGTGCACACTCCGTGTGACGTGAGTGAAATAGCTGCTACACGGAACCTGGCCAGAGTCCTAGAACCAGCACGGCATAGAGAGTCCTTGAGTTATCATTCCAAACACATTACCAGTGTGTGTGTGCATGTGTGTGATTATGCACAAGATCATGTAAGCAAGTGCATGATGTACCATATGTGTTAATGTTCGTGTGTGTGTGCTGTGCTGGCTCCATGCTGAAAGAGTTGGGTAGCACCTGGTCTCATGGCAACTTACAGAGGTCGTCCCTCAGTTTGGTATTCAGTGGCGCTGTGGGGGTTTATCGCACTGACATCATCCGGTACACTCTGTACTCCACTCAGCCTGAAGTCTCCAAGACTAACTTTGTGAGATTAATGATGAAATGACAAGTAAGTGATTGACAAAAAATAGTTTTTAATCTCTTTTTTTATGTGGACTCATTTGGATTTATAGCAGCAAACTAGCTGAACTTTCCTGCTCCCTGGCTGACGAAGAAGAAGAATATTAGACATACTTTTTTGACATAAAATATGTACAACAGCAGCCTTTGAAAGTGTTACAGCAACTGAATTTTTTTTTACAAAATACAGAAATATCCCGCTTTTCTACTACATGGTGCCAGCACGACTCAGCATGTTCTTTCAAACATAAGAATCAAGCCGAACTGTAGATCCGTTAAAAAGACTTACAAATCCTGAAAACGTGCATTAATCTCCAATATTTAGCAAAGGAAATGTATCAAATCTTATCATTTAACAGAGGAGCCCGGTGTAGTTAGCGACAGCACTGCTGAAAGCATGCGACAGTATGTTTACTTAGTTGTAAATGGTTCTTTTTATGTCAATTTTCCAGTCTTAAAGCTCGTTATATTTTGCATTCATACAGCACATTCATACACAGCACATCTATTGAAGATGCAGTGACGGTAGCTCAGCGTTCGAGTGAGTCGTCTTTCAACTGCAAGTTTGTGGGAGGTCAAATCGCGGCTCTGCTTGTCAACATGCCAATGTGTCCTTGGGCAAGACATTTAAAAAGAACACACGTTTGCTCCTGACGGCTGTGTGTGTGAATAAGTATGAAAGGTGTGTGATAGGAAATGAGCTGTATGGGTGTACGGCAAAAAAACTATTAGTGTAAAGCAGCTTTGAGTTTAAAAGAGCATTATGTAAATACAGACCATTTATCTGTCAGACGTCATTCACACCCATTGTGGTTGAGTGTCTTGTCCAGGAACACAACTGCATCCAGACTGGAGCAGGAAATAGCACCCCCAACCTTCTGTCCCAGTCTTTAAATGATAAGTGAATGTTGCCAGTTTTCAGACATGATTCGTGTTACGCGCGCGGTGCATGTGGCGTAAGTTTACCAGGGCCTTTAGGCTCCTGGTAGTGGGTGGAGCCAGTCTAGCTCTAGCCTTACCTTACCGTACTATTATTACTGGTACCCCCAGGGAAAGATTCCAAAAAATGGAATGGCTGTGTTATTTTGGTACTACTCAAAAAAAACAAAAAAAAACCAGAAAACCTACCTTACTGTACCAAACCAAACCGCTCCAGTCGATGTAAACACGGCTCGACATTCTGAACTGTGCCTTAACTTGAGCACGTAATAACCAGACAAGGAGATGTTAATGAAGTGGTATTAATAAGTTTAAATTTGTACCATCACAGATCCTCCCAGTCTCTCACCTCATATCCGTATTAAACCTTCAATTTACCGTCGTCTTCTTCTACAGCCTGTGGAAATTTTCCCATATAATCAGAACACACAAACACACATGCACACACTGAACAAGAGAGAAACATCAACTTTTGCCTAACCTGTGCAGCCTAATGTGTCACTGAGCACCTCGGGTAGAGCCTGAGAAATCCTCTTTGAAGCCTCGATTGCAGTTCCAGTAATGAGGGGGCTGAGCGCCGGGGCCCTTACGTGAAGGGCATCCAGGGCCTTTATTGATCCCCTGTTAATTAGTCCATAGGTGCACATTGGTGCATAATTAGTCTGATGCTGAGCTTAATGAATGCAGACAGCTATTTATTCCTCTGGGAAATAGTTTGGTGCAGGAAGGAGGTAGAATCAGATGTTATTTTGAGAAAAAGTGTGCGTATCCCCAGATATGATGTTCACAGTTAGCAGCCGAGTGTGAGGTTTATCATGTAATGCAGGTGTAGCACCCTTACGGTGTGTAATAATCTTTAATGATGAGCATTGATCAGCTGGTGTGAAAATGTACTCATAAAAAGAAAGAGCAGTGCCTTGCTTTTTTAAAGACATGATGGCTTTTAGGCGCTAAGTGCTTCTTAGTCGATGGTGATTGATGGTGATGGACCATGAGAATTTAAAAAAATAAATAAAAAAAGGGATGTATTATTTCAAAATATTTGTTATGAGTGACAAATTGGCCTATTCAGAGACTGGAGACAACGGAATTTCTGTCACTCCACCTTTGTGAGCTGCAAGTCATGCATCAATCGTGTTTTAACAGGGATTCAAAAACTCATTTGCAGCAAGTGGTTAAAGCTGTAGTAGGCAGGATCACTAAAGGTAGTTTATGGCTGAGTATCATCTGCAGGACATTAAGGACATTGTCGGAGAGACAGTCCGTCCATGTGGAGAGAGCGCTTTAGGGAACCTGAAACGGTATTTTTTGAAAATCTCAAAACGCCGGCCTTGTGTTTTCCGTGTAAGACAGAGAATAAGCTACTTTAGATATCACTAGAATACGTCCTGTTTTTAGAGATTTCACACACAGGGGTGAAAAAGTATTGAATCTGTCTCCGTTTCTGTTATTATATCTGTAATGTGCACAGCGACTTCTTCGCACAGCAGTCCTGGCATAGGTACCACACCGTTTTGAGTCCTTTCAGGGAGTTCCGTGTGGATGGAGATATTTGCAATTTCCATCTGGATGTGGCCTAAAGCTCCAGTGTGTGAAAATTAGTGACATCTAACGGTGAGACTATAGATTGGTTTACTGTCCAACTGCCTTTTAGAGTCGTTCCTTTGGTTCCTTTGGTTTTTGGTTTCTTTGCAGTGTGGGCAGAGGCATTTCCGTTAATGGAGGAGCTATACGTATACAAAGTTGTTCTCTGTCTGTCTCTGTGATTGGTCAGTCTCCTGTCACTGGCCAAATTTCAACAACTGCATGCTTACTGAGTTAGCGAACACTTGATTTACGTCATGATACAAGGTTAATATGACGTTATTGATCAATAGTGTTAATCATGCCCGCTGTACCTTAAATGCTGAGTGGATGATGCAAGCTGGTGATTTCAGGCCAGAGGTCAAGTTTAGAGATGATGTTTTTAAGCTTCCTCTTAAAACTCAAGATGTTTGAAATTACTTTAGAATTAGGATTAGTAATTTTTGCGCAAACACCAATAAATGATAGTAAATTTGAACTCTTTATCCTTATTACACACTAGTGAACACACACAAGCCAGACTCAGGTGTGACCTTCCAGTTACAAGCCCAATTCCTTTTCTCTTGACCATGGGCTGCTCCATTTTAGTTGTCTGGTGTTTTTTCCTCTTTGTATCTCTAATTTTGGACTTACTTGACAATCCATTCTTCGTACCCTTGTGCGTCTCAATCCGCAGTAGGCGATGCCTTTGTGTGATTTTATTCGGCGCAGACATTCACACCGTGAACGAGCTGATATTCCACTCGATGTCAACCGAGGAGTGAGCGCCATCGTTCAGCAAGAGCAACTCCTCCCGGATCAGTCAATGTTGTTGAATGAGTCAGAGACGCGATGCTCATTAACAAAAGGGCAGAAGTCACCGTGCTCGCCGCATCCTTAGGGCCACTGTCACTTAACGCTAACAGAGTGCCAGTGTGTCACAGGAATGCTAAACATCACTGTATGATCAGAGTCGCGTCGGAGCGGAAAATCAGGGGAGGATGAATGAACAGAGCTTCTTCTGTGCGACTCCTGTCAGCTACGCTGCTCTCTGATCCCAAAATGTTGTCTGATCACTGTTGTGATTAAATGTCGGTCACGCACCACGCGACCCGTTGGCCTGACGTGATGCAACAGCCGTTAATTGCAAGTTACACTCGCCCCAACTGTCCTTTCTCATGTCATGACAGACGCCTGCACAGCATCGGGGTCCCAGGAGACGCTGCCGAGCTATTAATAATATGGATCACATACATCTATGCAGGGACCCTCAAGCATCAGTGTGCTGACTTTGATATGCAAATGGGATCCGTGCTCTCACTCCCCTCCATACCCTGGAGTTTTGAGAAAGTCAAACAATTAAGTATTTAAAAACTCCCCGCTTTCTAAACCCTCTATTTTACACAAAAATTAGCAACTACAGCAAAAACAATTAAATTGAAAGTAACACCATTCCACTGTCGGCTCTATTTTTGCCTCTCTTGTGTGTGAACTGTAACGTCACAGACAAAAACAGCTCCATAGCTTTCATTGATAATGTTACTCCTTTGCATTTTACTTCAATCTCTCTTTAACTTGAGCATGTAGATGATTGGCTTGGCAAAAAGTTTACAAAGTCTAGACTTCTACGAGCATCAATGCTAACAAACAACACTTTTCACAAAGCAAGCAACCACAAATGAACCACATAATCAAAATGCACAAATTGCAAATCCGACAAAATAAATGTAAAAGTATCTAACATTTATCAGATTATAAACTGTAGATACTAGAGAATTATTTTGTTGGATGTCGACAGGGAAAACTTGGGGGCTCCAGACGGACAGCGACTCCAAGCCTGTATAGAATTAATCTAGCAGGATAATAATAAATAAATCCCATATATCGATGAGACCTTTATTGAGTTGATGTTTTTTAAGTAATTGTAAACCAAGTTCACAGGAACAATAACGCTTTTCTTAATGTTTCATATGCAGCAGAATTTAAAATTGCAGGTATTTATTCTTAGATTTTATGTTACTAAAATAATGTAAGAGGGGTCAAATTATGATTTAGGCTCATTTTCTGTGCATTTTTGGCAATGAATGTTGTGTCTTTGCGAATAGATATAAATAGAAACACCTCGTCACAAATGAATTCATAACACAATGCATGAAAATGGAGCACTTGTATTCCGATTTGCCGAGTGCATTAGCTTTAAATGAGACTCCACATGAAAGCAAGCTGAAACCTAACTTCTAGAATAGTGCCTGATGGACAAAGTGCATCAGCAAAGAGAAACACTGGTCACAAATGGACACTTTAACAGCCTTGAATGTGAGCTCTAAATTGAACTGACACCTCGATCATCATCCTTGAGGAAGTTGCAGGTTGTGACCTTCACTCTTCCTTTTAGAAACCACTTTTATTGAACGCCCGAGCACAAAGAAGCCAATCCCGGGTTGAGGAGAATAAAATCTGCAACCCTTGAGAAACTAATGGATCTCACTGTCAATGACATCTATGGGCAGCTTCTTTTATCCTTGCATGCAGGGAGAGCTGATTTCTTTTAGTCCTTCATCCCTAAAAGGGGATTTCTCCTGTTCTGTAAACACAGTTCAGACTGTGACAGCATCTAACGGAGGCTTGAGTCTGTTTTGAAACACCGTGGCTATCGGATTAGTGTGTGAGGTGGTGGCCTGTGAAACACGAGACTCCCTCTGTTGCTCTCTCTTATCATTTTGGACTCTAAACATGGTAAGTTGCTAAAAAATTAGATGAAAAAGGAGGGACTTTTAATTTCCACTACGTGCAGAAATCCTAAATACTTCTTAACACTTTCAAATGTCACGTCTTTCACTCTCTTCTCAAACAAGCACCTCAACGTGAAACCACTAATTCTCAGGTTTATTTTGAATTCATTTATTTATTTATAGAGAGATGAGTTTCATCATCTCATTGGCTGACATACATGGTGTCAATGGACTGTAACGTGTGTGTGTGTGTGTGTGTGTGTGTGTGTGTGTGTGTGTGTGTGTGTGACAGCCGCGAGGTCTCAACTCCATATGTACGCCCAAATAAAACATGATGATTCACTGTCACAGACGATTATGACCAGATAGTGGATTCATTTTTATCCTTTTTACATGCTGTCAAAGGCTGGGCTGGGGGGGAGGGGCTGCAACAAAGCGGGCATCTTTGACTGTAAATGTGTGAAGCACCCCAGGCTAAGTACAACCTACTTGTGGTTGGGGAAGGATCCTGTTCCTTCTGCCCTGTTTGAAAGTCATCGCCAGCCCAAGTTAGATTAAACTATGTCCACCCCGCGGCTCTGCGTTATATCACCCAGCTCAATCAGGCGGATGACTGCGTACGATCACTCTTGGCTCCCTCTTCCTGCTGTTAGTTTATTAGTGTAAAGTATACATTGCACACACACGTCCATGCATGCATACACACATGCATGTGTCCTGGGATACAAAAACAAACGCATGCATACTGGAGAGAGATGGCTTCCAGCTTAATGCAGAGCCAGAGGTCGGCCGATATCTAAATCCCTCATCTAATTAATGTTTACATAACTAAGGGTAATGTAATTCACGCTGGCCCATGGTGAGGGTGGGGGGTCAAGGAGCTTGGGGAAGTCCACCTGAGATGGCAACAGCATGTGTGGAAGACACGTGAACACACACACACACAGCCAGGTGAATAGGAGACATCCGTAGGGATGCACTAATTCGCAAAGCAGCCTTTCAGTAGTTACACGGAAAGTTCTGGGGAAAACTTGTTGAGTGTAACCTTTTCATCGTGATCAATTAAGATTTGCTTTCCATGCACGTCCTTCTTGTCTTCTTTGAGCTGTGATGAAAATGACTTTGCTATGAGAAACTGACTTAAATATGTAAATACTAGGTCTGAACAAACCCTGTGAAATTCAATTCAATTGAATTTTATTTGTATAGCGCCAAATCACAACCATATCTCAAGGCACTGTACATATAACAATAATAATACTAAACTTTATTTGTATGGCACCTTTTATACAAGGATTGCAGCTCAAAGTGCATCACAATAAAAGGAAAATAAAATGTAAAAAGCAAATACAACAATAAAATTCAACGCATGGTGAAATAAAAAGGAGCTAATCGAAGGCTAAAGTAAAAGGCTTCTTTTAAAAATACACAGTAAGGCAAAAACCTCTAGAATATTATAGAGAGCGGAGAAACCCAACAGTCCCAACTGTGCTTTGGATAAAAACGTCTGCTAAATGACATGTAATGTAATGTAATGTGTGTGCATATTCCTGGCTGCAAACCTATTTTCCCTGCTTTGGGACAATAAAGATACCTTGACCTTGTTCACACAATGAGCCGACACTCAAGGCATCAGTGGAGAGAAAAAAAGCAGGAAGAAATCTCTGACAGAATCACACTCAAAGATGTGCGCCCATCTGCCTAGAGAGGTTGAGGTGAAAGGAAAAAATGGGGCACAGAGGAGGTAAAGTAGAGATAGAAGGAAGAGACCAGGCGCAGAAACCCCTGTGTCAAGTTGTGTTAAGAAACGCTGCGTTTCGCAGCTCAAAATTCCCTGATTCAATGTTCTCCACCTCCAACTGCTTCCTCATCTCCTCAGATCCACTAAACATAGTTGTGGCCACTACTGAGGTTGCCATGGTAACCTGCACACAGATAAAAAAAATAAAAATAGGTGAGGGCGGTGTCTGTCTGGGTGGAAGCCTGTAGTACGTTTTTAACTATAATTGCAGGTGCTTATGTGCACAACAGGTTTGGTGAGTTTTTGTGCTGGTCAGGGCCAGCAAAGGTGCTGGCATGTTCCTTCAAATACCATTGGCTCAGTCGGCGTTCAATCAAAGATAGCGGCTTTCCTGTTGGGTTTAGAGCATAGGTCATCCCAACTTATCCTGATAAACGCGTTTACCGAGTTTCATTAATGCAAGCAAAACATGGCACCAGATGACCTAATAGATGTTTAAATTTCCCATCATTTGGAGGAAAAGGATAATAATGATAATAAGAAGAATAACTCCTTGCGTTTCAGGGTCCTTGGACCTTAATGATGAAGAAAAACAAAATCTGAGTGAGTACAAGAGGGCCTTCACTTCAGTGTGGAAAACAACAACAATTAGCTATGTAAATGCAGTTAATCAAATATAATGACCTTAGACAGAATTAATATCGTCTATCTTCTATTTACAGTATCGCGCAGCAGCAGCAGCCACGGAGCACTTAGTGACTTTTAAAAGGTGCCACGCGTAATTTGACTGCCAGGAGTCGAGAAAGTCTAAATTTAATTTAATTGCTGTCTTGACAAGGCAACGGGAGACGAGCACAAAACCACAACTTAACTCCTTGTGACATATTTAATTTTCTCAATAAACAACACCTTTCACCTTAATTTATTCAGTAATTCATTCATTATATACGGCTCATCCTGTTGAGGGGTGCGAGGGGAGCTGGAGCTGCAGCAGAAGGCACGTTACAGTCATACTTTTATTTTCTCACTTTCTATATTTTGTTAATGTCTGCACTGGTAAACCTGCACTTGTTGTCACAATCCCAATAAGGATTCACTCACACTCACATTCATACATTTTAATCAGTTTCACTAAAGTCCAGTCTGCACATGTATTTGGACTGCGGGGGGAAGCTAGAGAACCCAGAGAGAATCCACGCACTCACAAAGAGTTGACCAAAACAAAACAAGCATAAAACGAAAGGCTTGTGGAGAATCAGGATTTGGATCAATTACCGTTTTGTTGTGAGACAGAGCTGAGCAATAATTCAATAAGTATTCAGAATTGTATTATTAAGACACTTTGCATTTATTACATGTATATTACATTGTTTATTTACAGAGTGTGCGGACATCTTCCTCAACAGGTTCTATATTGTAATGGAAAACCAACCAAACTGTGTAGAGTCGAGCCATGGCGAGTCAAGTCGTGCCTGGACCTTGTAGTGGAAATGCAGCAATAGCATTTCAAAAATCAACAATATTAAAAACAAGTATCATCATCACTATCATCCTCATCATTCTGTCCAGGCTGCGACATTCCTCTTGCCCCATTGCTAATAATGTATGTATTGTAACATCATTTCCTGCAGTGTCACTATAACACAATATCAATATATTAGACATAATTGCTATGAAAAGATTTACCTCAGATTTGTGAAATATTTCTCTGCTTGACGAGTCGTTTTGTTGTTTTCTGTCCATAAAGACGTTAAATACCATAATGATTTTTGCTATAATTAGATTCCCTAAAATATAAATCACCCTGCCACTTACTGTTATATACAGCACATAATGCATTGTAATAATGTAGCTAATTTTCTTGAATGCGTTCAATGGGAAATTGCTCTTGCACTTAGTGGCTTTTTAAAACCTGCGTTGCCCTTTATGATTGTTTGTATTGACCATCCTGTCTCTCTCTGTATCTCCATGTGTCTTGTTGTTGTTCTTCGGGTTCAGCCTTGTGTCTCCGTGCGATCACCTGTGCGAATACAGTTAAATTTAAATGTAATGCAGTGTAAAAAATACAGGGAAAACACGTATATGTGTCAAAATCAGTGGTTATGATCATCAGGTTTTACTTTGAGGGTAATGGTTTCATGGTGCAGTGTGTGGCAAAGACAGGAATTCTTGGATATCTTTCCAAAGCTTTTCTAAGACTTACAAAGATGCTCTGATGTGAAATGTAACAACAAAGAAGAGATTTACAGGCTGATGACAGGCAGGATGTGGTAAGCAGCTTAGATTAAACACAGTGTCGGGTCAGTGTTGCCAAGAGAACTGATTTTGTTGAATCTACAAATGGTGTACATACTGTATCTGTATCTTACTTATTAATAGATGTGTAGTGGTGAAAATAGACCATAAACCATGGTATATAAAGCCATGGAGAAATCCCAGTGTTGACACATATATGGAATTATTATTTTCAGACATTTCAGCCTGTTATATGTAGAGCAACCTGGAAATTACATCTACCTAATATAATTTACCTTTTCATCATTCTGCAAACTGTGTTTACCTCGTGAAATTTTGTTGCGATGTAGGTTATAAGAGTATTATGGCCACATATAAAAAAATAAAAAATTAAAGAAAGAAAGAAAAAAACCCAGCATGAATGCTGATATTAAAGTCAGAAAACTGAGGAAAAAAAAGACATAATTCCAATTTTTGTCTTAAAATTCTGACTGTTTCTCATAATACGGACTTTAATCTCATAATTACTTTTTTCCTCATAATTTTGATTTTTTTTCTCATATTTCAGACTTATTTTCCCTCAAAATTCTGAATTTAATCTCATAATTCTGATTTTCTCAGAAATCTGACTTTAATCTCCCTAATACACTTCTGCAGAATACAGAAATTGTTATCCTTGCAAGATGGTGTAGTTTTGTTGTTGTTTGCATTTTGTTGACACTGTAAAAAATATCAGTTTGGTTTTGGCTCACAATCATGTGACACTGCCCCATATATGCATTTATTAATCATTAATGGTCATATACTGTATATGTGTGTTTATATATGGCTTGTCTAGTCTTGATGACCACTCACCACTCATCACTCGTCTTTAATATTTCATTTTCACCTTTATTTAACCAGATAAAAGACCCATTGAAATCAAAACCTCTTTCACAAGGGTGACCTGGTCAAGAAAGGCAGCACGCAGCAAATGTCATAGTTAATAAAAACAAACATTGTAAATAAATGAAGTGCAGGAGTTAGCAATTTAAGAACCCAGGCACTGTTCAATGGATTCCTGTTGTCTGTCTTTTAAGATGGAGTGGAGAGCTCACACTGATTTTAGTTCAGTTTGGAGAGGGGGGCAGAGAAACTGAAACACGTGGAGCAGACAGGTACAAAATGTCATTGGAACGTACGGCATAATGGCTTTTTGTTCTCTGAAGAAAAGTGCATCAATAAGCAGGAACCAAGCCAAAAAGAGAAGAGCGTCATCCAGTGTGTATGGCGTCTTATACCCTTTCATAGCCACTAGGAGCGACCCAGGAGTTATGTGTCTTTGCCCAAGGACACATCGGCACGTAGACTATTCCCAGAGTCCGGAATAAAACCTACAACCTTCCAGTTGAAAGGCGACTGAGCAACCGTCGCCCCACAAATATTGCTTTTTTAGTATTTTGGTCAAAACACAGCTCTTTCTGTATCAACGCTGTTGCAGCTTCTCTAGTTGTATTCGAGACAAAAAAGGTCAAACTATTGATTAAGTATTAATTATCAAATATAAAGTCAGAAAAGAATGTCAGCCTCACCTCCAGTGTTGCCTCTGTCAATGTTCAGACCACTCGTTTCCTCTGGGCTCAGACACAGCAGTGCTTGAACATATCAGGAGTATATCACAAGGTCACCATGCTTGGCAGCAGAACACAAGTTCTGGCAGCTGTAATCATGAGGAAATGAACAGAAACTTTTTTTTTGTTTGCCCTTTAAGTGACAGAGATGAAAGCTGTATGTGTGTGTGTGTGAGTATATCACCACTGTGTTAACTTTTCATGAGTAAAACTTCAAGCTTTTTACTTCTGGAGCAGGGAAGATTTTTCTCACACATTTAAATGTTCTTTTTCTTGGAGAAAGACGCTGAGGCACTTTTGCCTCGGCTCGGCTCGGCACGTTACGGCTCGACTCCACGCGGTTTGGTTGGTTTTCCATTACAATGTAGTTCCTCCTCAACGTGGGCGGAGTCATCACAGCACGGCTGCATGAAACTGCCGTGACTTTATTTGATATGCCACACAAACACACAAACTAGTGACTTGTAAAGCAGTTGTTTTTGGTGCAACTTAATCATTAGAATCAGTTGATTAAAAGGATTAGTTCAGAACATCCTGCATGACCGGAGCACAGACTCCGTCTGGGGTTGTGATGCGGCTTTCAGCAGTGCCGTCACTAAATACACCAGACTCCTCTGTTAAATATTGAGATTGTAGACATTTCCTTTGCTAAATGTTGGAGAGTAACGCTAACGTTTTCAGGATTTTGAAGTCTTTTTAACGGATCTACAGTTCGGCACTGTTTCGCCTTGATTCTTAAGTTGGACGTTACACTCATGACTCTTCCAGTGACGACACTCTCTGACCAATCAGTGGCCGGCAGTCTGACATTACAACGTTACACATTGTATCTGCTCAGCTCGCTTGGAACCTCACCAGAGCGCTAAAAAAAGTACCAGGCACTATCACTAATGGAAAAGCAAAATACTGTGCCAAGGCGAGTCGAGTTGTCCCGGGACCATGTAGAGGAAAAGTGACCAAGAAGTTCACTCGTTTACATACCAATTATACCCACAAACCGAAATTGATATCTATGGCTCATCACCTGTACCACTGTCAGGGTTGGTGTTACAGTCTAGGGTTTTAGGAGTTCGCATGTTCTGCCCTGTGTGTACGTGGGTTCTCTTCACTTCCTCCCACAGTCTGAAACACATGTAGATTAGGGATTAATGCAGACACTCTAAATTAACTGTAGGTGTGAATGTGAGAGTTGGCCCTGTGATGGATTGGTGATCTGTCCAGTTTGTTCCCCGTCTTTCACTCTATGTCAGCTGGGATTGACCCTCAGGTTTGAGCAGAGGTACCAGAGGTATCGACTTGTTTATTGTTGATTCTCGACACCTCGGCAGGGACAGTTACATCAGATCCTTTGTTGGGATGACCTCCTGTCATCACTGTGTGAAAGAGAGACGGTCGGTGAGTCGTGAAGGGCGGAGCAGGTCCTGTCGCCTCTCCTCTCCTCTGACAGCTGTCACCCATCCCAAGACGCAGTGTCACTCCTGAGTTGTCTACTCCCTCCCTCACTCACTCAGATTTCCAAATACCTATCCTAATTTGTTTTGTCTTTATCTAAATTGTAGCATCTAAGTTCTAGAGCCAATCCCAGCTGACAATCGTGGAGAAAGACAGGACACATCCTGGACAGGTCGCCAGTCAGTCACAGGGCAAAGACAATCACACCTACGTGTCCAATTAACCCCTGCATGTTTTTGGACAGTGGGAGGAAACGCACGTCCACAGGGAGAACATGCAGAAGGCCCTCACTTGAACCAGGATCTGAACTGGTGACCTTCTTGCTGTGAGGCAACGCCAAATATCCCTAAACAAATATCTATTGCATTCTAATCATTGTCAAATGAGTTCACACAATATTGATTACGTCTTTCAGCTCCACCCGTCTCTCTGGGTTCCTCAGTATAGCGGTGTTTAGATGTGCCGTGCTGCCCTGCACACAGGAAGTGATAACCTTTTATGTCAAGACAGCTGACGACTGCAAACAGGTTGGCGTGTGACTCAAAACGCAAACACATAGCTTGGAAAACTACAAGTACAGCCGGGATAAACACGACGTACACAAACAAATAATGTTACATTATCAAAATCACCACAAGTTACAAACGGCTGGTGAACGGCTGCTCGCAGAGAGGCTCCAGATTAATGTGTGTCTCTCTCTGCGTCTGCTCATTGATTCATTTCATTACTTTTATATGACCAGCTCAGTTGATTGACGCTGAGCTCGGGAAGCTTTTAAATTAAAGCCACTCAATCGAAATAATCACAAGCGATCAAAGTTCAGTCCTCTGTCACGGTGTACACTTTTCAACACCATGTGTGTGTTAAAAGCAGATTATTAAAGCATAGGACTCCATAGGAAGAAAAGCCATCTGAGTTTTGTTGAATATCCTATGAAGAATAGATAAATATTTTCTTATCATGCACACACACTCAAAATGTGTCGTTTGTTACACGTTTGTTTGTTTGTTTGTAATTGTCTTTCTTCTTCTTTTTTTTATTGTCCTTCACATGAGGGTCACAGGTCACTGGAGCCAATTCTAAGCTGACACAGGGCAAATTCAGGTTACACCCAGGGCAGGGCATCGCAGGGCATCGCAGGGCATCGCAGGGCATCGCAGGGCATCGCAGGGCAATCACAGAGATGAACTCACGGTCACACCTTAACAGTCAATTTAGAGCAGGGGTGTCAAACATACGGCCCGGGGGCCAGAGCCGGCCCGCCAGAGGGTCCAATCGGCCCACAGGATGAATTTGTTAAAATTTCACACTAATCTAAACATAATGTCACATGCTCCAGATACCCGTGACTAAATGTTTGTGCCTTTATAGATCCAGTGTGCTGTGTAAATAGTAAATTTAGGCATGATATTGTTGAAATTGCACTTATATTTCTCAAGACATTTCATGTTTTGTAAAATTATCCTTCACTAAATGTAAAACAAAGGAGAAAAAACAAAGGGGTTCTTGTTGTTCATAGGTTATTATGCTATTATTTTACTATTTTTACTGGTCCGGCCCCCTTAAGATCAAATTGTGCTGTATGTGGCCCCTGAACAAACATGAGTTTGACACCCCTGATTTAGAGTGTTTAATTAACCTCTGCATGTTTTTGGACTGTGGAACAAACCAGACAACCTGAAGAAAACACATGCACACATACGCACATGGGGAGAGCCCTTGTCCCAAACGGGGTTGTAAACCGGGGTCTTTTTTTTGCAGAGCAACAACGTTAAAGTGGGACAAAAATTCAGCCTCACATGTTGTCCCCATTAGTTTAGCTGGTAAGGAGTTGGGCTTTAAAGCCAGATTCCTGAGTTTGCAACCCAACTGTGATACACAGATTCATGCTTTTACTGTACCTACTATTATGATGTCTGACTCCAGATGTGAAGATTGTTTTTATATGATGATATGTTATTTTCCTTGTTACAATTGCCATTTCAAAATGATAATTGTAACAAAGAAAATAACATTATTATAAAATAGTGCACTCTTGCCTTTGCAGCAAGAAGACCCGGGTTCACAACCCGGTCAGTTTGCATATTCTCCCCCCGTTTGTGTGCGGGTTTTCTCCGGGTTCTCTTGTTTCCTTCCACAGTCCAAAGACACACTCTAAATTGACTGTGAATGTGAGAGTGAATGGTTGTTTGTCTGAATAAAGCCGTCAAAGCTGAATGGATGCATTCATCTTCGACGGCTTTGTGTATAAAACTGCATTTGTATGTATCATTTACTGTTGGCCCACGGGAATCTTTATTACCTAAATGTAACCGCACTGACAGACACCTGCACAGGCAATTAGGTCATTACAAAAACCCTCAGACATATTCCGATCCGAAGCAGTAAAATATATAACCGGAAAATGAAGGATGAGTCATTTGATTTACTGAAAAGCAAATCAGGTTTAGAGGAAGCTTTGTTGTGTACGGCATGGCTCCGTTGCACTGAAACTCTCGTAATTATCTCGTCACCGAGACTTTTCAGGGTAAGGATGTTCCCCCACTCCACGCAGATATTTGTTCTGGCCTTGCCATCGCAAATATGTAACACTGCCCAACGCCTGCATTTATTGTTTTCCTCATCGGACACTTTTCTGAAAAACAACATTGCATCTCACCCTGCACAAACACAGCTGATTTCACTGCATCTTCACTGGCTTGCATCCTGTCTAATGTGGTGGAGGACATCCATTATGTGTGCTATGGGGCAAATGCCCGGCACGATCATCTGAGCGGACTCAGGGTTTTGTGCACACAGCTTTTAAGAGGCAGCAGGAAACCCTATGTGTGTGTGTGTGTGTGTGTGCACAAAGAAAGGCCAAGGCCTTCTGGGAACCTGGCAACTTTCTGTCAGAAAAATCCACTCATCACCACTCAGAATGGGGACTTTGCATCCAAGATCGCTTTTAGATGGAAGCTGGTCACTTCTGTTTGGTGATAGATGTATGTTTCTATGATTATTGTTATGCACTCTTGGCTTTCTTCACACTCAACCATGAAAAGCCGCAACAGCCACGCTTGGTTGACGAAGAACAAAGGGGGAGGAAAAAAACTGACAGTTTTATCTCATTATTGACAATAAATAATTCCTTCTTCAACCAAACCTGACAGAGAATAGGGTGTTATTTGTCACACACACACACACACAATAAAATGTTACGTAAGGAAGAAAATTGGTTGTATAATAACAGAGAAAAGGCCAGCTGAATCTGCAGTGCTTTATTATCGTCTCATGAATTTGTTTTTTAGATTTTAACCCAGAAAAAGCTACTACAAACTACAGGTTACAGAGTCCGTTCAGCCTTATGCTCGTGAATGTTCCACTGTATGAGCGAAGCTTAGAGATTCTCAAGGTCGTTGATGCTTCGAGACAATCTCAAGTCTAAAATAAGGGAAAACCATTTCAAATCTTAATTTTCTCTGGCTGTTTTCTGTCATGTTGACCCATATGACGACTGTCAGTGTCGATGTCTGTCAGTCTGAACTGAGACCCCGGAGTTATTCCTGCTCTACTGTCACATATCACAGTGTACCACGATTTAAAGATTAGACAGAAAACACCGCATTCTAAATCATTCAAAACCCCGAGCCTTGACACTATGCACTGATCGACATTACATGTTCAGATTAAGGGGGCTCCAAAGAGCCAATTATGGCCGGCGTGTTATTGAAGAGCAAAGCAAACTGGGTTACAATTTCGGTGAAACAGCTTTGCCCTAGATTCTCTCGAGATTGCAATTTTTTTACATGTCACATTTAAAGGCAAACAAATTTTCCCCCCAGTCTGAGAGGCGACGCGGGCGACTTTTGAGTAAAGCGGCGCGCATGTGTGTCACGTATCGGTGGGACAAAAATGTCACTTAATGACGTGAAAGCATGCACAGAGGCAGAGCCGTCATTAGGGACGCGAATCCTGAGAGGAAACCTTAAATCACATCACATTCTATCAACACAAAAGTGTGAGGGTAAATACTGAAACGGTAACACAAAAATGTACGATTTATAGACTTAACAACTGCAGCTACATTTTTTATTTCCACAAAGGAGTGAGTGACACATCCTGTGTGTGTGTGTGGTGTGTGTGTAACGACTGGGGTTACAGACAATCTTCTTCTGAAGTGGAAACGTTGCAAGAAACATGACAAATTTAACATTTCAGACATCAGAGTTGAGGTGTTCTAGGCCCCGTAAAGTAATATGACTCAATGTGTGACGTGTCCGATTTGTGACTGATAACATTTATGATCCTGTTTTCGTATCTTTCTCTTCTCTCTCCCCAAAAAGCTTTACAAAAAACTGCAGCTGTTTTGAGAAAATTATTGTTGCAGCCCTTTTAAAAAAGATTTATATCCTCGTCAGAAACCAGTGAGAGCAGGGCTGTCAAACTCATTTTAGTTCAGGGGCCACATACAAGTGGGCCGGACCAGTAAAATAATAGCATAATAACCATGGACAACAATTGTTTTACATTTAATGGTCCTTGTAAAGTGTCCTTTTTACAAAACATGGCATTTCTTGAGAAAAACAAGTGCAATTCCAAAAATTATTCTGCATAAATTTACTGTTTACCCTTGGGCTGAAACAATTACTCTATTAATCGATTATTAATCTATTGTTGTCGTTATTTTGTTAATTGATTAATCGGTCTGTTGTTAGGGAATTAAAGCATGATTTTTTAGCTTCTTAAATGTGAATATTCTCTGGTTTCTTTGCTCCATATAACAAAGAAATCATTAAAAACTGAACCATTTTGGGGGTTTTGGACCCTCTTACAGGCTGGTTCTGGCCTACGTTTGACACTCCTGGGTTGGAGATGTCAGATTGTAATAAAAGATGGGTTTGACAGCTTCTCAGTGTTGGTGAGAAGTTTCCATATGATTTATTCTCACACTATAATAAAACAAATCTAGACTTTTATCTTGGATTCACATATTCAGTGCTTTTCTTTTTAAACTCAAGACTTTCAAGGCCAGTCATTGACGTGGGTTCGCTTGTTCAAACGTGACAATACTGAAGAGACTGGAATCCACTTTGTGGCGGATCGTTAGGGAAGCTTCCAATCTGACGCCGTCGTCAGGGGACACACGCACACACACACACTAGATTCATATAGACAGAAGGGCCCTTGAGGGTTTGACTGCAGTACATGGACGGCTTCGCAGCACACGTTCTCATGCGGGCTCTGCAACGCGGTGGCATGCAAACAACGTTGAAGTAGAGGCTCAGGGAAAAAAGCCCAGCTGGCTCACTTTAAATTTTTCAGAATGTGATCATTTGAAGAAGCTCCACAAGAATGCTGTTATGATCTTTGTTATGTTCATCTGTTCTTATTCACCATTTGGCAAAGGCACTTTCAAGGTAATATAACATTTGCAATGACAGTAACTCAAAACTCAAACTCAAAAACAAACACTGACAGGCAGCTTTCATCCAGTCTAATGATAGCAGTGTGTGTAGTTTTATGGTTAAATAACTGGATCCGATATTGGACAGATAAAAAATGTAAAATCTGATACAATCCAAAAATCCTGTATATATCACATGCTTCACTTTGCACACACTATAAAAAAATAGAAATAGAAATCAGCAAAAGCATTTTAGCTGAGTCATGTTTGGGCCGTTTATTACAGCAACATTTGTTACACAGTTGGAGAGTTATGTCTTTGAAACGACTCATCATCAATGTCTTCACACATTTATAAAATGACTGTATCAGACTAATAACGGTATTGGTAGATACTTGAGTTTGTGATATCAGACACAAAAAAGTCCTGAGTAATTACCATAGTAATATCCAGGTAATAAGAAGTACTATAGGCGTCAATTGGTGTTCTACCTTCACATTAAAATGTTCACTATATTCTAGATGAAATTCATCTTCCCTCATGTCCCTCCCTCAAACTCTGTGATTACTGTAGAAAAAGGGTGGCATTACCATACTATTACAAAATGATTGCCACACTCTTAGTTTATTGTTACTATACATGAATGGGTACAATAACAATACTTAGATCCTCAACTTGTCCACAGTACATGTGATGTATATATAAATAAAGTAAAATATAATATTTATGAGACTGGTTACTGCCATGACTCAACATTTTTACTGCTTAGTTAAGTTTTGAGATCAGTTCTAAAAAAAGACTCATCTCTGTCTGGGTTTTTTTGTCCCTTCTAAAGATGAAAGGTTAAGACGGCACTTGTCTTCAAGTGGTGTTTTATAACAGGTTACATCACTGGACTATAAATCAGGAGGACACCTGAGGTACAGGACTGTGGTCTGGTGGTTGATCGGAGTGCTGAGCTTTGGGCTCAGATTGTCCCAGTGTTCAGCACCAGAATACCTGTTCATACTCAGCGTGATCTTTGATTATTAAAATGAGTGCATCAGAGTCAAGTGAGTGGAAAAGAGAGCTATTAATAATCTGTGTATCATTTCTGTTTTTTTGGAAAAAAAGGAAATGAAAAGTGAAAAAGCTGATGAAAAACTGTGATTTGATTTTCAATGAGAAAAAACGGATAATGACTCATTTTTTCCAATTTCCGTTATTGTGGTCAAATGAAAAATGGATAAAAAAAACAAAAACGGATAACGAGCATTTCCCGTTTCAAGTCACGCATGTCACATAATCGGAAAGTTAAGTAAAATTAGAAAGATAATTCACAGATCGATCAATAACATTTAAAGCAAACATTGAAATGCATGCAAGACATATTTTGAATAGCAACGTGGACGACATGCTACAGCATCGCTTACATAAAAAAAGGCCTGGAGAAATGACATCGATCTCTACATCCATCAATGACACAGGAGAGCAGGGACCGTCTACAAAGTGCAACACCCGGAAAACGCTATTTAAAAATATTCAATAACATCAAACTTTCTGCAAACATGACTGCATTAAATCATAAAAAATTTAAATGTTTGTGTTGATTTGCACACAGTTTTATGACCGTTGTTCCGTGTGAAGCTCCTCCCCCTGTCACAGGTCACTTCCGGGTCACACAGCCTTCAGGTCACGTAACTTGGAAATCTAATTAACAGTTTGTTACCTGTTTTTTTTTTCAATTTTTTATTTTATTTTGAAAATCAAATTAACAGTTTGTTACCTGTTTTTTTTTTCATTTTTTGTTTCATTTTGAAAAACGAATGATATACTGATTTGTAATAACCGGTTCCTTTTTAGGATTCGGCTCCCTCTGAGTCACTCACTTAACTGATCCGGGTGTACGAGTCACTTGAGTCACTTGAGTCAGTGTCATTAAAGCGGCTCAGACTCGGCCATAACCAGAGGACTCACTCACTCACGAAATGCTAAGCTTAGACTCAGCTCACTTGGTATACTACTGTCAGGGTCCTGTAGTATCCTACGTCACCATCGGGTGGTGGTACAAGTCTGAACACAGGGAATAGGACGTCATCGAGGACGGAGCTCCCTCTGGTTCGAGCGGCTCATAGCTGAAAGGTAGTCGGGCAGGGGAGTCGGGGTGTCAGCCGGTTCGTAGTTTAGTCATTGTTTAGTTAGATGGATCTGGGTTTATAACTTGGATGACTCGTGACTCGACCAGCTCTAGTGGAAAACAGGAGAAAAATAAATCTTCTGGGGGAAAGTGGCCCAATTATTTTAGAAGGGGGTGTCGGTTCAGCGAGTGTAATATGTGCAGATCACACGTCGAAAAAGCGAATCATCAGTTAAAGACGTGACCGTGCAGTTTTGGGGGAAATTTCTCTTTCTATGAACTCCAATTCTTTTAAATCCCTATGCTTCACACAATGCAATCGTCAAATTTATATCTAATCACCTAAGAGAACTCACTCTAACTGAAAGGAAACAAAGGGATTATCAGTGACGCCTGAGTCTCTTTCTGGAGGATTTTGTGTTTGAGGACACAGTGATTTGAAAATGAGGTGACATGAGCTTGACCACGAGTAGTCGCTCTCTCATCTGCCGGTGTTTGCTATTTGTGTCGGCCAACATGTGTTTCTCATGATGGGACCTGACACTTTCCCCCCAGGAGCACGGAGAGCCGCAAAGTGAAGGAAGAGGCGGCAGGAGAAACAACAACAACAACCGACTTCAGACTTACGCTCTGATTCACAAAACTGTCAACACATTTGTGTGCAACAGGGACGGGTTAAATGCAGAGGTCACACTCGCTGTCACTAATTGGCGATGTGAGATCTGAGTAGAAATGTACAACGGGGAAAAATTTTTTAAAAAGCATCCAGTACTCCCTGGCTACATTTGCAAAATCTATTTTTTGTCACCTCCCTAAAAAAAAAGTGGGCTGTTTATGTCTTGAGTGCAAAAACATTATGCATGAAGTCACTCTGACCTCTGCTCACTGTGACTTATTTTCTCCCCTCGAGCTTAATGTGATGGGTGGGTAAAATGGATTTGCTGTTAAGAAATTTGGAGGAAGTGTGTGTGTGTGTGTGTGTGGGGGGGGAGGTTGTGGTGGGTGTTGTCATGTTGGGAAAGGTTACTTAACAAGTACATGATGTTGGAAAAAAGATCAGTAGTTTTTTTTTTTCAGACACGTTTGCGCAAGCGCACTTTGCATGACCGCAACTACGCGGCGGTTTGTGCCATCGGAAAAATGCCAACAGTTTCTGAAAACTGAGAAGTTGCACGCCAATGTGTAGTTATTACACTAGTTTCACTCGTGCTATTGAAGGAAGCCAGTGAACCAGGCGAGTCTTTGTCACCAGAGAAGAGAGAGATGGAAAATCGCCTGTACATAGTTTTCATTTTTTGGACATTGAGACAAATACTCAAACAAATGTTACTTTAAATATGTTTTATTCTGTTCAAATTTCAAATATAACACACAAAAATGTGGCTTTCGTGTACAACTACAGTGTTTTTTCTACATAGACATAGACACATGTGCAACATTTACAATGACAACATCTTGTATGAATTTTCTAAATACAATTTTTAGTTTTTCTTCATTCTAAATTGTTAATACACCACATAAACATGCAGTTAATTATTAATGACTGCCAGATATTGAAGGTTATTCTGGAAAAATTAACAAGCAATTACAGGATAATCTTCTGGCCTTTTACAACATTTTGAGGCTTAGGTGGTAAGATTTCTGATAGTGTTTACATGGGTACCAATGCTAGGCACCCACTATAGCAGGGGTAGGGAACCTATGGCTCGCGAGCCAGGTGTGGCTCTTTTGATGATTGCATCTGGCTCACAGATTTCGGCTTTTCAGATAAAACATAAAATATTATCACTTGTTTTAATCCATCCATCGATTTTGGAAGTGGAGGAAACGCAAGTGAATGACATAAATGCAGCACCGTTCTATTCCCTGGCTTTGGATGAGTCAACAGACGTAAGTCATTTGTCGCAGTTCAGTGTGATTGCAAGATATGCTGCTGGTGACACACTGCGCGAAGAAAGTCTTGCTGTTCTGCCAATAAAAGGGTCCACAAGAACCAGAAGTCGCATTAATGGTGAGTATTATAACAACATTATTTAAAAGAATAAATTCAGAGGCTTATTATACTCACATTTAGTTAAATTCAGTCTTAAAATATATTATATGGCTCTCACTGAAATAAATTTGCAAATATTTTGCTTTCATGGCTCTCTGAGTCAAAAAGGTTCCCGACCCCTGCACTATAGCATTGGCAGTGATGTGCGTGGTGTAAGTGCAGCTGCAGTGAATCACTGGCAGACATGACTGAACAACACAGGTTACATGTAAAACTGCAGTGAAGCCATTACTGTGGTCCAGTATGAACAAAGTCAATAAAAAAATGCACCTGTTGTTGATGCATTCCCACTATTATATTCTCTTATTCATTCATCCCTCACTGAAGGAAACATGACACTGCAGGAGTTTGATGGAAAAGACCGAGCAGTATTTTTCCACTGCAGAGGCAGATTAAAAAAATAACTCATAATTCAAAAATGACCTGGGACTCAGAGACTGAGGAACAAAAGAAAAAATCTAACTAACCCATCTCTAATTCACTCTCATCCTCCTCAACTTCAAGAAAAGAAAGTTGCTCATCACTGGAATGAAAAATGCCAGCAGGTGTGGCACCAAGTCTCTGCGCGAGAGCACAGAGGTAGCTCGTGCACGCTCACATTATGACTCATCTCATCTGAGCTGAAGCACTTTTTTTGTCAGAGGCGTCCGTCCACGTTACACCCAGGAGGCAGCGCGCATCTCGACTCGGAGCGCGACATTTATAGTGAGGCTGGCTTCTGTATATAAGTCCATTCAGCGTCTCCTCTGCAAGTAACTACACACTTGTTTCCTCAACGGAGCGAAGGAGGAACATCTCGCCAACTACCTGGCAACCTTCTAGGCTTGTACAGGACCTCCTCTAAAGACAGAAGGTATGGAAAGCTTCATCTCTTTTCATCCAACATTATGAGTTTCATTATTTAACATCTTTTATCCTCGCGTCTATTTGGCTCTATCATAACCGAATAGAGAAGAGCAGAAATATTGCGCTTTGGCTGTAGAGATAAAGGCTTTTTATACGTGTATATTAGACGTAGGCATTGAATTATACCTTTATAATTGATTTAATTTTGTAGCAACAGCATATTTACTGTGTTTATTAACTTCCACATCCATTTCTCATCCATACACGGTCTCTCTTTACGCGCAAAGATTACGCATCGCAGAGCGATTCCACGAGTCATTTGTGCATTGTTAATAGACAAGAATATGAATGAATACTAAATAAACTGCATAATAATCTAATCCGTATAGTTACTAGCCGTTGCGCCATTAAAATGGCCCGTTTTTGTGTCCCTAAATCCCTTTTTACGCACCAAAAGTTAAAATGAAAAACATAAGCATACGCTATGAAAATAACACCTGGGTTTTACTTTTTTTTCCCCAGATTCCTGTTGATATCCTGACATGAAGCTCAATTTATTTGGTACCACCGTGATTCTGCTAGTTGCCTTCTTACCGCGCCACGAATGTCGGGCTGTTGACAGTCGTGGTGGTGCCCTGCGCGTCCTGGCTCCACAAACCCCAAACTCCCAGCAGCAGCAGCAACAGCAGCAGCAGTCTGCTCCAATCCTGGAGCGGCTTGGAGAGGAGTATTTCGTCCGACTTGGCAACGAGGACTCTAACTCTTTGCCGTCGTCGTCGTCCTCCTCCTCGTCATCCATGTATCCCGGTGGGGCTCCCGCGACCTACAACAGAGCTTTGCAGCTGCAGCTGACGCGGCGTCTATTACAAGGGAAAGTTGGGAACATCAGAGCGCTCTTCAGCGGCTTCGATGACCGCGGGGACGAGTCGATGGAGAGGGGGAGGAGGTCCGAAGACCCGGCGATTTCCCTGGACCTGACCTTCCACCTGCTACGGGGGATGATGGAGATGTCCAGAGCGGAACAGCTGGCAGAGCAGGCGAAAAATAACGAGATTTTGATGGAGCGCTACGGGAAATGAGGAGCTCCTTTCACTCCGCCAAAGATCTCCTTTCCCTTGTTTTTTATTTTTTTAATTAATATTATTATCATTTCTTATATTTTACCTCTTTTTCCTTCATGCATTTTTACCATCGGCACAAAAAGTGCTCTGTACAATATAGTGTTGTTGTATCACACTATTATTTATAGCTTTGACCTCACAGTGTGGAGCATAAAACGGGCTTGACTTATGATAATGATCCGATTGTAATTTTTGCCATTCTGATGATGTTGGTGTCAAAATTCTGTTTTTGAATTTCCACAACATTTCTATTTAAGACATGAAAAATAATTGCATTGACAAAAAAGTTTGTTTTTTTTTTGTTTTGTTTTTAGTTTATGGATCTCTGTATTTATGGAATTTATGTTTGTTAATAAACTTATGTGCAACCAGTCATTTTCTGTTGTGCAAGGGAACATCTTACATCTCTATTTTTAATAAAAAGATAAGAATTTAAAAGCACTGCTTACACCTCTCTTTGGACATTCTTACAAATGAGTTAATAATAAAATCCAATCACCAATTGATAATCTGGTTAAATACATTTTCAACATTTGGTTAAGACGCGCCTTCACAGATAATGATAGAGAGAGTCTTTATTTTATATTTTGACTGAATATAACAATCATACATGGTGTTACTGACTGTGGCATTGATCCGTTAAAAGTATGTCCTCCTCTTCCTCCTCTGCCTCCAACATGAGAACAAAAAGCACACCCACAGTCATGCAGGTGAAGCACATAAACACCTTTCTCATAAACCCTTTAATCCTCAAGAGGCCGTTCTCATCACACTGGCGAGAGGCAAACCACAAAGATGCTCCACTGGCACCCAATGAGTGTGAAAGACAAGCGTGTGTTGGCGTGTGTTGGTGTGTATGTGCTCGCTGTGATGATCCTTGACCCCGCAGTGTCAGGGCAAACTAAGCAAGAGCTGTGTGGATGTGAGTCATCCTCTTTTGTGTTTGGCCCACTTAGCAACTGGGGGCTTAGTGGCGTATTGAGCACATTTGTAAAGGATCCAACTCGGGAAGGAAGACAGTGTACAGTAATTAGATGGGACTCCGTGGCACAGAAAGGTGAGACCATCACCGGGGCGGCACATAGACGAGGTCTGAGGTCCACTGCAGCCTCTTGTGTACAGTAGGAGTGTGGGCAGGAGTGGCCACACTCTTTAACTGCCTGAACCCGCTATAAAAAGGGCTCTAATTCCCTTTTCTTCCAGGGATTTCTTTTGATAGACCTAAATGAAAAGGAGTGTGAAGACAGGGGATAAAAGGAAAAGTGACAGACACGGGGTGTTACACAAAATCTATTTCTACTGTTTGGATGAGCTGATGAACACACAATGTGTCGCTTATAAAAGAGATGAAGTAAGTTGGGGGAGCCATTGTCGCGAAGTGTCGGTTTATTTATAAAACAGGAGTTAACGTGGATTTTACACAAGCTGAAATGGTCAGTGTCACATGATCTGATGCAAGAGGGAGCAAGTGGGCAATAATCGTACACAGAAATGTGTATCAGGAAATGGTTGCAAAACAAACTGTCCTTCTGAAGCCTCTGGATTTGCGATTTGACCGGCATCATCTTGTTTGTTTGTTTTTGAAACCGGAAATGTTCAGGCGTCACCAGCAACCAGGCTCCTCTTTGAGGAGTCGAGACTTGCTTGACTCTCATGACTTCAGACTCGACTCGAAATGACATGACTCTTGTAATATTTACATTTTCAGAATCTATTTCCTTGCTAAAACGGACACACACACAACACCGCAAAAGACTGAGACTTGAGAAATACTTTGTCGTTTGTACACTTTTACTTTTAATGACACATAATATATATTTATATGTATATAATACACGGTAACAAAATGCAAATGTAACTGTTCTGCCCGTAACATTGACAAATAATTGAGGCCGTTGTGTGTATGAAATACCGTAAATGTCACGGTAATGAAAGTTTTTTTTTACTCAAGCTTCCATAATCATGAGGTTATATCAGCCATAAACTATACGACCGGGAGGCTTGTCATGCCGTGTTGTCTAATGATGTAGTTTAAGCTGTGAGCTGCATGGGAAAGGTCAGTGACATAAAAAAAAAAGTATGATCACCTTTAAGTCCTGGAAATAACTAATACTCTCTTATGGCCTGATGGTAATTTAGTTTGTCCAAAATGAAAAAAAAGAAGATGACACCAAGTCGGTATGAAATGACGCAAGCGAACACGATATGAGATAAAGGAGATGCCTCTTCATTTACATCTACGTCAGCAACTTGCTACGACTTTCCCTCTGGCACGGATGTGCAGATCCGGCTCACTGTTCCCAACATCTGAGAGGAAAAGTATCACAACTGGAACTGAAACCAACACATAGGAGCGACAGTTATCAAACTCCAGGTTTAGGTGTTGTCAGGGGTTGGGTGGAGGCGGGGCTCTTTGCTGTGTTTGGGGAGGAGCTTATCTGCTGGGCGGGAGCAGGAGGAGGTTGGACGGACGCGCTAGTGACGGCACTGCCTCCAGAAACAGTGTGCGGCTCCTCTCCATCCTCAACGTCTGCTTCTCCGTCCTCATCTTCGTCATCATCGTCCTCATCATCTATAAAAGTCAAAGTATATGTGTCAAGTTTAGTGTGGTGATTAAAGTTATTCCTCACCATAATACAACATAAAAGGTCAGAGCAATGACATGATGAATATTAGGAGACAGGAATCGGTATCGGTCAGTATCGGTATCGGCCCATATATAAATATATATATATTGCATGCTTCACTATGCACAGACGAGCTGTTGAAATGTAAATCAAAAATCAGCAAAAGCATTTTCAGCTGAGTCATGTTTGGGCTGTTTATTTCTTTTTTGGGGGGAGAACAATATTTATTAGAAAGCTGGAGAATCATGTCCTTGAAATGACTCATAAATGGTCTGAAATGACTGATATGGGTATCGGACACAAAATAGTGGTATCGTCTCATCCCTACAAAATATACAAACTGAGACTGTTGAAGGTTTTTTTTTCCTTAATCTTGACTAATTTCAGTTTCAACTCCAGCAAATAACGTTCATAAAACTTTATAATACATTTTTTTTGGATTTATTTATTTTATTTGTAGAACAAAAGTATACTATAAGGCTAAAGTAACACAACGTCTCCTACAGAAAGGTTAACCCAACAGCACTGGCACTTTGCAGAAGTTGCAGTTTAGTTGCCTTCTCTTGTTTACATGTGGTTT